>NC_089744.1:20957500-20985000 GCF_040412425.1 Macrobrachium rosenbergii
TTAGGGCTATTTTTTTATTAACATCCCTTTTAGTGTGTTATTACAGGAAAATACCAGGTTGACATTAAAAGATTTTAACAATGATTTTATGGTTTCAAAAATACTAAAATAAGGCAGGCTAAGAGTGTTCTTAGGGTTTCTTTCTCCATGTTACTTTCACTGTAAAACTTTTGTGGGTTTTATTATAGCAAATATTTAGTATATGTGAAGGGTAACATAAACCTGTCCGTATTTTTCTTATGTAATCGATTTCTAAAGTAAATTTAATGGATGGTACCTGGCTTTTCAAATCAGAGGGTAAATCACTTACGGTACATCAATACCAGCAGGCAAAACAGCTAAAATATCGTCAACATTTCTCTACCACTTTAAAGGAGTATGAATGATATTAAATATCGTTTTTCTAAAAATACCATATACAAGTTTGAGAGGAGTGGTGATAAAGGGTTTCCCATTGCCATACCAAATATTTGATGGCAGAATCACCATTGAATATAAACTTACAATCACAAATGCACAACCTAGTGAATGAAATATGACTTGCAGGTAGAGGTAACTCATGATGGATTAGTTCGTTACTAAGATACTCTAAAATAGAATCTATAGGGACTTTAGTAAACAAAAAAGAGAACAAACATCAAAACTTACAAATCTATCAGCGGGGCAAAAAGTGATTTTGTTTATCAGCTAAATCTAGTGAATTATATATGTGAGAATCGGAGATAGTTCAAAGTAACGGGGACAAGAGCTTGGTAATATATTTTGAAAGTTTATATGATGAGCCAGCAGTGCTGACTATAGTCCGCATAGGATTATTTTCTTTGTGCGTTTTTACTAATCCGTACAAGTAAGGTAACCAGGGAAATTTTACTGACAACTGACCTATTAGTTCTTTTTTAATTTTAAGGATTTTTTCACTGTGCTATTGAAATTTTTTATCTCAAATTACAATACTATTCGACTTATCAGCTTTCGTGGTGTGGATTGCATTGTCTTTTTTAAGCTCGGTCAAACTTTTCTTATAACGAGCAGGAAAATTACATTCATGACTAACATTGGCAGCCCCATAAACAATACCTTTAATTATGTGAGTATGATTTTGAGGAAGATCAAAATATTATTCGAATTATTATAGGGTCGACGCGATCGTTAAAGCAGAGGTTCTTTATAATCTCCAAAAAAAGTTAAGTATACCTTAGTTTAACCAGACCACTGAGCTGATTAAGATAGGGCTCAAGGATTACTTATTTTACGTGGCTAAGAACCAATTGGTTACCTAGCTTATCAGCTTATTGTGGAATCCGAACTACATTATAGCGAGAAATGAATTTCTTCACCAGAAATAAATTCTTCTAATTCTTCATTGGCCGGCCAGAGAATTTTAGCCGAGAACGATATCGACCCGTCCAACGAGGAACTTATTTTATAATCACCATCTTATAATCTGTATGTTATAAGACAATGATACGACCTTTCTTGTAAACTTACTTTTATATTCAGTCTGACATGGCGAAGGCGTTGTCCCCACGTTGCCAAATGCCCCTCGAGTTTTTAAACACCCTTCCCATTTACCTTTTAATTATCAAAGAGGTTTAACCTCCTTGGCGTTTGTTAATGTTCCTGGGAGCAGTATACTTCTATGTTCCCTATTGCCTCGCTCGACACTCCTTCGAAAATAAAAGGCCTAATTGAATCTCTTTTTGACCTTCCTTGTGATTATCTCACGCTACTGGACTTACTTTTAATTTACTTGTTTTTGTGTCAATTTACTGTGTATATATACAGTATGTGTCTATATACGCGATATATATATATATATATATATAGAGTATATGTGTATATATATATATATATAATCTCCAATATATATATAAGAGAGAGAGAGAGAGAGAGAGAGAGAGAGAGAGAGAGAGAGAGAGAGAGAGAGAGAGAGAGAGAGAGCTATTGGCATTTGAAAAGGATTGTGTGTGTAGACCAGACCATAAATATACATAGGTTACACAAATAAAGCAGCTATTTAATTTATCATCTATTCATAATATGGTCCTGTTTCTTTCCAGTAAGAGTATTCATCACATTTTCTATTCTTATAGCTTTTTGGCTTACAGAACCAACTTTGCCATTTACTAGAATATTTCATTTTTTCTTTGTTTTTTGTATCAGTTTTTATCGTTATAACATACAAGATACCTTTACATGAATGCCCATACCCGATGAAAAATATCTATTGTGTTTTAACGCGTCTTTGATTATATCAAACGTTGGTACTTCCTTCCTTACATGAGTCTAAAACAGTTCTACGTAAAACGCTCTTGTCAATTTTGACCTCTGTCACGGTTCTCGGTTGATGCTTCTGCCGTTCCAGGAAAAATGTGCCGCATCTCTCTTCCTATCTTTGCCTTCTTTGCAAATCCTGCTGATTGTTCTCTCCGGTATCATTGTTGCTTCTGAGGCGCGTTGCAGTGTTTTTCTGATATCCGCAATGGGTCCACGGTTTGCCTTTTCTTTAGAAAAGTACTTAACGACCCTATGAACGATTTCTCGAGCCTGTGGATGAAGATTAACGGGAATGAGGATCCTTCCATCGTTCCATGTTGTTTGTAAGGCGACAGACTCCTTAATGCGTCAGTGAGTGTTTTGGCTGAACTTCCTTGTGGAGGCACGGGCTGTTTGACATCTTTATGCCCTGACTTAACATGAGAGAGGAACTGGCAGCGCTGGAAATTTTTTGTCACGTTTAAGAATAAATGTGTTGTTTTATTGTTGTTAAATGCTAGAAAATTACGAGGGCCTTTAATAATTGGCAAAAATTGATTAGCAACCAATTATGTTTTTGTTGTATAACTTATGCTGCCTTCATATACCATACAACGTGAGTGGGAATATTTGATGTGGCAGCGCCGGTCACCTCCCATGCCCTGCCCTTTTCGCCATGAAGGAGCCGATGGAGTATAGTGAAGGACCGTGTGTCGAAAGGCCTAGCAACCACTCCATTGCTGTTTCATTTTCCTTTGGCATTTGCCTTTATATATATATATATATATATATATATATATATATATATATATATATATATATATATATATATATATATATATATATATATATATATATATATATATATATACATATATATATATATATATGTGTGTGTGTTTATTTAGTATATATTTACATACTTATATATACATATTCAAATGTATATATATATATATATATATATATATATATATATATATATAAACATATTTATATAAACGTTATTTTATATGTGTATATATATTTATATGTATATATATATATATATATATATATATTATATATATATATATATATATATATATATATATATATATACATGTGTGTGCGTGTGTACTGTATGTACAGTATGTGAGTCATTCACCTTGGAAGGGAAATTTTTGTATCTAAACAGGATACGCAAACAAAGCTTGCTGATGACAATAATATTATCCCGGAAATACGTCAAAGAATCAATAATAAAAGTGTTAACGAGCTCCATACGCTACATCTAAATACAAAAAGGGTAAGTATTACGCAATTAAAAGCAAATGTTCTATTAAATGATTCGGTGTCAAACCGTGACTGACGAGTCCAAATTACCCGAACTGTGGAACAGATCCCAATAATTGTCAGCAGTTGATATTTCGACGCTCAACTTCTTTAAAGGCGCCACGAGAGAGCGTAACTAACGCCGGAGGACGCCGAGAAAGAGCCTGGGGTAGAAAATGGTCTGAAGAGCGTCGAGGGGGGGCCACGCTTGGCGGTCTAGTCACGTCAACAAACCGGAAAAGGTCAGATATCTTAAGAGGTTCTTCTACTGGAGAATAGAAGGAAGGAAGCCCGTTAGAAGACGCAAGAGGAGGAGGAGGATGAAGGAAGGCCTCTGGACTTGTATGTGCCGTCAGGAAAGGCTCTTCCCGGAATCACACTCTTGAGGGAACATTATTGAAGGCCAGCAGGTCGCGGCCTCCCTGGGGTAAGCTTGGCTGGCACACTCCGGTTTACTATATTTACATATACTGTATATATTTTTTACATGTGTGTGCGCCCATTTGTGTATGTGATGTGCGTCCATTTGTGTATGTGAAAGTTAACGATCACATTAAAAAATTAGGGATCTGTTAAATCCTTAACAGTTTTTATATGATTTTTGATGAAATTAATTTATACAAATAACATTATTTTAGTATTTATGCACATATATAAACATACACACATGTATGTATGTATGTATGTATGTATGTATGTATATGTATGTGGAGCTAATCAACACATGAGCGTATATTTCACAGAAATAAATTATGGCACCGGGATCTATCAAATGAATGGCAAAGGCACTGTCAACTGACCCACACAGGTATGTTAGGTGGCAGCCCGCCCAGGTAAAACATCAGGTACAGAAGTACCTACGTTCCAGCTTCGTTTATGACCTATGTGATTCAGTTGGTAGCGCCCTGGCCTTACATGTGAGTCAGAAATTTACACACACACACACACACACACACACACACACATATATATATATATATATATATATATATATATATATATATATATATATATATATATATATATATATATATATATATATATATATATATATATATTTGAATCTTAGTTGTCGGTGACATATCAATTATGGAGCATTAAGGTGGTAACGCGATAGGGTTCTACGGCTTACGTAAAGGAACTACGGATACCTGGATGCCATAAGATAAAAAAATAAATAGACCTAATTGTATATTTAGACAGTCTCTTGCTTATTTGAAAAGAATTCGTAATATACAGAGATAAATAAAAGGGTAAAACAAGGAAGAAATATAGCCGATAGAAAACTTGAAAAAATAAACGCTTAACGCAACCCAATGAAAAGACTGATTGTCTGAGTTACCTGGCGACAGAGGCGGCCTAACCTGACCAGGAAGGGTCGATTTTTATGAAGGGCAGTTGAGGAGGACAATGGGAGAAAGATGGAAGTTTGAGGAGAAAAACTTTTCCCAGCAGGCTTTGAAATTTTTGGGGTTAAGCGTTTTCAGTTTTCAACCTCTACGCAGCGGATTTCTCCAAACACAAAGAGCCGAGTCTCAGGCTTATGATTAGTTTTTTAGCCAAACATGGATTCTTCTGTAGTCTAAAAAAGATTGAGAAGATAACAATGATCATAATGTGAGAGAGAGAGAGAGAGAGAGAGAGAGAGAGAGAGAGAGAGAGAGAGAGAGAGAGAGAGAGAGAGAGAGAAATTGAAATTTCACCTGGCATTAACGTCAATAGTTGAAACGCCCGGTGACATCCAAAACCGATACCCTTCGCATCTTTGTTTTGTTCAACATTTGGTCTCGTCCCGAGCAGGATTAATTTTTGTCTCGAGCGAGTTACTGGCCAGTCAAAACAAAACCTTTTTCCTTGGAGTCCTTCAGGTCTTTTAGTTGTGCTTTTATATATATATATATATATATATATATATATATATATATATATATATATATATATATATATATATATATATATATATATATATATATATATATTTTTTTTTTTTTTTCTTTCTTTCTTTCTTGTACAGCTTTCGGTCTCAGTATTCTTAGTTAATTTTTCAATTCTTTACATTAAGTTATTTAACATTTTTTGGGGGGTATACAGTTCATAAACTTGAGAGCTAATGAGGTTCTATTTTGTTTGCTAAATTTTTATTCTTAAATTTCTTTCTTCGCGTTTACCAACGAGAAATCAAAATATTTGTTTACAAGAACGATTTGCGGTCAATTGTCGGGTTTCCTAGTATTACGTAGAAATGTGTATACAGATACAAAGATATTCACTGTATGGAAGCAAGCCGGTACATGCACATATACATATAAAAGCCTCATGTGCCTATATATATATATATATATATATATATATATATATATATATATATATATATATATATATATATATATATATATATATATATATATATATACTAGAATAAGTAAATAATCTACTTTTTCGTGCTTTGTGAGTTTTAATTAATGTGCGTATGTATATATGTATATATATATATATATATATATATATATATATATATATATATATATATATATATATATATTATATATATATATATATATATATATATATATATATATACATATATATGTATGTGGGTGTATTATGCATACACACAAAACACACACACAATATATATATATATATATATATATATATATATATATATATATATATATATATATATATATATATGCGGGGTAGGGTTTGGTGTTTGAGGAAAATTTAGGACATCAGCCACTAACTACCAACTTCATTTTTTAACTGTAGAAACAAGGCCGAGCGTCCTGGACAAAAAGCTTGAATAACATCTAGGTCATCAGCAGAACGTCGGCCACCTAACACACGCTGCACCACCCACTCCTAACTTTGCGCACACTCGCCCTTCGTTGACATTAAGACAACCCTTCCGTTCCAACTCCTCTTGTACTCCACCTAGCAAGCACCTTCTTTTGCTTTTTAATGCATGTGCTACCTTCTGGCTAGAGGTACAGAAAGTAGCTTCAAAAGAGTTCGTTCCTTGTTATGGGTTTGGTTCTAAGACCAAGACCTCTGGCTCTTAATAATTGAAGTTTCATATTTCAAAGAGATTTGTCTTTTGTCTGTTTCAGCTTCCTTTTCCATGGCTAATTCTAAATGTCGCAATACTATCCACATCCATAACATCTTATAACAGAAAAGATATAAAAACAACGGATGTTTATAGTGTAATTTCCCTCCATTTTCCATTTCTACATTTATGAAAGATAAAGATAATTTCGTAAGATAAAAGTCGTTCAGCCATTTCTTCCTGCATTTTGCCCATTCAAAAACACAAAACAGGTTTCTTCCTAGGAATTCTTCTGGTTTGAAATTGCATTTTCTGGCATGTGCATAAACATTCTAAGGATTTACGTATATTTAGAGATCCAACAAAATACACCTTTATGTGATAGATATGGTAAATGTTTTTTCTGATGGAAAATACGATTTTAAGCATATACCATCTAGGTCTACAAAGTTCAACAATGGGTATTGAAAAAGGATGAAAATTAGTCCCTAAGAATGTTGATTTTGTAAAAACCAGTTTTTAAACAATGTTTTATAAAATATTTTCAACAAAATAATTTATTACCAAGCTTTAGCTTTCAAAAATTTTTAATTTTAATCTTTTTTATTAAAGGTATTTTTTTTTCACCAAAATCGGAAAATAAAAACTTCCTTAATCAACTGGAAACTGAGCTAAACCCTACGTAGCTCCTTTGGTAAAATTTTATTTATTTTATAACTATCGGCAGATAATGTTAGATGACTAAAAATGAATTATAATCAATTTAATTCAGTAATTAATTGAAATGAATGGATGAAAATTGCTAAAAGAGATAATTTTATAAAGGCTTAAGGACTACCATCTTTTAAAGCACTCCCTTAAAAACAAATTTTCTTTCTTTCACTGAGATTTGTAGACTTGAAATCAAATAAGAGAGGTTTCATTTTCTTCGCCTAGATGACTGGGAGGATACTGGAAGGATATCTGAGCAGAGAAGGGCTTGCTTGTGCTTACCGTGGGAGAACAAGTTTAGGAGGTGTCAAAGATCCCTTGGCCGCTGGCCTCTTCTTGGCCCTGCCATGTTTCTGGGAGGGAAGAGTCTTGGCTCTGTCATCTCCATTTACCTCCACTTCAGCGTGGACCTCCGTGGCCGAATTATCTTACGCTCAACCCAATTACCGATCATAAGCTACGAACCATTCACGTATCATACTTGTCTAGCACTTTTTGAATCGAACTTCTTTTTGCTTTCTTTTCAATGCAGGTAACTCGACAGAACCGATATTATTAGAACCTCCCCTTCATAGCATCGTTGGCCCGGCCGAGATTCTTAGGCCTAATCCGGGATGCCTAATTTACACCTTACGCCCCGAAAGAGGATAGAATTCGGGAGATGTCGAGGGGCAGAGGCCGTACTCAGTAAAGCTGGGTCACGCTTCCCTCTCTCTCTCTCTCTCCCGCTCAACCGTGCGATGGCGAGTCGCGTGGGATACTGAGTAGAGTTTGGGGCGGATCTTCTTCCAGGGGCACTCGAGGATTCGAGAGAGAGAGAGAGAGAGAGAGAGACGGGGGGTGGGGGGGAGTGGTTCTCTTTCTCTTTTGTCTCCCCTCTTCTCAGTGCTTCTTCTATTTGGTTCTTGTTCATTTTATTGCCCTAATAACACTCTCATCCCACCTATACCTTTCTCTTATGTTGCCTATCTCTTCTCACCTGGTCTACCTGGTTCTCATTACCTGGCGGCCGTCATTTCATTGTGTTCTTGCTCTTTGTAATGGAGGAATGTCTCTCTCTGAGTAAATATATACAGTATATATATATATATATATATATATATATATGTATACTGTATATATATGTATACACATATATATTATATTTATTTATATTTTTTGTATATATAAATATATATATATATATATATATATATATATATATAAATATATATATATATACTGTATATATACATAAAATAATATATATATATATATATATATATATATATATATATATATATATATATATATGTGTGTATGTGTAATGTGTTCTTGCGTAATAAAATGTTTAGTATAAGAACTTCAACACGTCAAGTCACACATTTAATTGCCTCTACGTTTCAGGAATTCAGTTCCCCTCTTCAGGGCAAAAGCAGAGAAGCTAAAAAGAATCCATACATCAGAAGGAAGACGGAATACAATAGTAAAAAGTCTTATATGTGATGAATACGCTCAAATAAGCATGAAAATTAACGTAAAAGCAGAAATGGCGAGCAATGAAACACGAAATTAAGAGGAAGGAACGAAATTATCGAACACATTATTACTGTAACTGTTGTGTTCCGGAAAAGATTGCAAAACTTATTCGTCAAATAGTGAGTTGGTGAAATTTGGAAATTGTGTTTGCGTTTGGTTTCTATTCTCTATACTTCGGTCGCAAACAGTTTGTAACGCTGGTCATTTTGGTAATTCTGATAATAGCACCAATGGAGGTAATGTTGAACAGGCCTCTTCGTTATTCAACGCCCTTTTCATTTTAATGAAAAAACTAAATCTCTCTCTCTCCGTTCTCCCTCTCATTGCATGAAATTCTCTTTGCGGATGTCAACAATTTTGCCGGTTGACTAACTGCGAAATTTGGTCTCTGAATTCTGTTTATTTTAATGCCCAAATTTAATCTCTCTCTCTCTCTCTCTCTCGTATAACGCACTTCCCGCTCATTACACGGAATACGTTTTAGGTATGAATGAATCATTTCTCTGCTGAATAGTGGTGCGAAATTCGGAAACGCTGAAATCATTCTTTTATAGTCATTGTCCTCACGACTTCAGATTTATTGCTGGTTACGATAGCAAACAGAATGCGGCGAAAATACTACAAACAGTGAATATTTGACTTAGAAGGTGAAATCCACTATCGTTTTTAAAACAAACCACCAAGGTCTGATTCAAGTCTTTCGAGAGCATTCTCAACCCTGACCTTCAGTTAGGAAATCGTTATGGATTCTAATTTCGCCAACCCTAAATTCAGCAATACCAAGCCCACTTGCACGGCTCCGTTGTGAATGACCGTAAGGCCTCGCAACACTAATCACGGCTGCGGGAAGTCCCACTTCTGTTTTTCATTCCATTTATTCCCCGTTTCTCACTATGAAGAATTCTCTGCCTTCAAATGTGCTTCCTGAATCATGTAACATACATACATACATAAATTAATATGCATGTATTTATTTAATATTGAGCTATTTCCGCTAACAGGCGGTGGGTTCAGACAGAACAGCACAATAATCCCGCCACATTCATTCTTCAACTGAAGAATCCTGGATGAACCTCCGCGCAGGAAACTTCCAGAACTTTTGCCGCTTCCTACAAATATACAAAGGCTTTCTCAATGGTCTAGGTGCTTTTGATGTACGTCTTTCAACTTCTAGTTTGGTACATAAATTTTTACACTCTGGGCAAGACACACATGATTGCGCTTGACTCCAGTGATGCCTTTGACGATGCTCTCGTTTCGAAATTAAACAGATGAGAGTTAGTGGACCATTTCTTAGTATTGTCACTGGACTGTCTTACTAACAGATAACAGAGTAACTATTGATGGGTGTTCCTTATGGTATTGTTTTCGGCTCCTTACTATTTATATCACATAAATATGAGATTTGTAGTTGGGCACAGAAGACAGGTTCGTTGCTTCAGAGGGTGATGCTGAATTGTTTACAACAATCCCATCTCCTGATTGTAGGCCTGTGGCAGCATATTTTGTTTATGAGAGATTTAGCTTGGTGCAAATTATGAGGGAGGGAGATGAGGCCTTACCAAGCTCAAAGTGTGATTGTTAGTAGGCTCAGAATTCTAACTGTCCTTCTTGACTTGAAATCCACTTTTGCGAAACACATCCTCTGTCTCTTCTGCATTTGCACGAAAAACTGGGATATTAAGAAATTCTTTAGAGGTTTTTAAAAGACCTGTTTCTCCTCGGAAATGCCTTGAATCTTTCATTTTGGTATTTTTTAAAAATGGTTCCCTGGTTAGCTTCAGCAGCTGATTCGTAACTTAAACTGTTGAATAAACACTGAACTTGCATTAAATTTCTCATTCCAGATCTTAGTATTACTCTCCCGTACCGTTTTTAATTAACTCATTGACCACGATGCGTAAAATTTTTCATATTACTCATCATTGTTTGCATTCTGATCTTCGAAGATTATACGATCCACCACGTAGTATTCTCTAACATTGCCTTTTCCTTTGTGAGATTCAAAACCACAGTATTTTAGGGGGTTTTCTTCCAGGTATGATCGCACTTTGGGATGATCTTGCTAATCATGGAGTCGAGTCCCTGGAGTTTCAAAATCTCAAAAGAGGTGGAATGCATTTCCATTGAGCTGACTCATATGAGTCTTGTTTACACAGTTTTAGTTATCTGATCCGGTTTTTCTTTGTTGATTTCTTTTGTTTAATTCTTCAATAATAATAATAATAATAATAATAATAATAATAATAATAATAATAATAATAATAATATAAAAAAAACAATTGTTATAAAATGCCCTTCCATACATCGTCGCTTCAGAGAAACGTGGTTTGCTTTCATTTAAGTAAGGAAACATTACATTAGAAAATATGGTTTTCCAAACGTACGTAAAATACTGCTTTATCATGTAAGAAAGAAAATGTTTGTCATGGAAAGCATTACAAATATTAATTCTTAAATATGTAAAGTCTCTCGTATCTCATGTGTCACTAAGTAATATTATATGAAAGATGTCGGGTGAACACATTTGGAAGATAAAATAAAAAAGAGAATTCCTAAAGCATAGTGCTGTTAAGTCTATGATCATGATGCCATGTTTATTAGTACTTTGTGTTAGCACAGCAAGACCTCATGCTGTTAACGTTTATATGACTTTTAATTAAACGTCACAAAGTCCCGCCCCTTCCTACGACAGTCAGACGTTGAACTCTGGGCCACCAAGCCTTTTGTGTACTTTGAACTTCATTCGATGAACATCAGTTCGTAACGTTTTAAAGCTTTGGAATTTTCATAAAGGGAGTTTCAGAGAAACTATGATGATTAATGCTTTCCTCTACTTCTAAGCTACGCAATTTTTAACCTTTAATTTTCCTATGATTTTTTTTGTTTGACGTTGCCTTTTTTTTAAAAGAAATTCCACAACCTTTTTTTCAAGTTATGCCTGGCCCTCTTTCCTTACTAGCCGCCCCTCCATCGACCTTTCTGTGCAGATTAGTTAAACTAAAAGAAATAACTGCATAATTTCTACAGACAAATCTCAAATTTAAAATCGCACTTCATTTCCCACGAGGAGAAGGACTTCATGATTTTGAGATTTTTTTGACAGGAATTCACTCCTTATTTTCTCTTTCATTTTACTCTGCTTCCTTCTCTTGTCTCTGCTTCGCTCTTTTTCACTTAATCGCAATGAAGGCTGCATCTGCTTCGACAATCGGGTCTGCTTGCTCTGTTACTTCTGCTCTTACTGGCGGCAATAGCATGAAGAAACTAATAACAATATATTGCTTTTACATTCTTGTTCTTTTACTTTCTCTGATTCTCCTAACAAATGTACTCAAATACACAGACACACACGCACTCATATACATACAAATGTATGCATGTATATATATATATATATATATATATATATATATATATATATATATATATATATATATATATATATATATATATACATATATGTATATATATATATTAATATATATATATATTATATATTATATATATACATGTTTATACAGGATGTATAGATATTTTCATATATATTAAGTATTATATATATACATGTTTATACAGGACGTATAGATATTTTCACTCTCGTCCTTACGTATTGTTGATGAATATTAAGAATTTTTACTCAAATGTAAATGATCCTTCTCTCTCTCTCTCTCTCTCTCTCTCTCTCTCTCTCTCTCTCTCTCTTGTATATATATATATATATATATATATATATACAGTATATATATATATATATATATATATATATATATATATATATATATATATATATATATATATACATATACATATACGTTTGTTTGTGTCTGCGTGTGGCTATGTCATATCTCAGTGATAGGGAATTCATCTGTTATCGACTCATTTCATAAACAAAGCAGATCAAATCGGGCTGAAGGCAAACGCCGAGTATGCGACCGTCTTTCCTTCCTCTCCATTTCCGTATCTTCATCACAATTTACTTTCAACATTATCATTATTATCAAACCATTGATAATCATCATCATTCACCAATACTTTTTTTTTTTATAGAATTTTGGAACTTTTTATTTCGGCTACTATATTTGAAAACTGTTCTCCATTATCAGTACCTTGGCGTGACAGTCAATGTCTCACAGACCGATCAGTGAAATTTTAGCTGAATTAGTTATCAGCAAAGATTCAGAAATTGTTCATATATTTCCTCATGCTTTGCTCCGTAATAGCTACATAAGTTGCAAAAATAAATTATGGAAAAGCAATTTTCCCAGTACAAAAATCGCTTGTATGTCTTTATTACTTTATTTTGACCAGAGATTTTTAGGGTAAAAGCAGTAGCGTTCGTTTTCGAACAGCCTTAACTTATCGGTTTGTCCTTTTATTTTGTTGTTTTATTTCTTTAACATGAAACAATAAGCAGAGGTATTCAGCTTTATACTGCCACTGGTTTCCAGTATCCTCGTACGAAAACTGACTTCTCCTAATGTTCATTGACAGTCAAACACGAAGAGAATTTATACGTAAACACTTGGACGCAAGTATAAATTCGAATAATATCCAAAAATGGGGTTGTTGAATCTTTGTCTGGCGCAGCCGAGTTAATCAAACGTTTAACCTCCGGCAAAGGGAGTCTGCTTGAGCATGGAGGATGCCCTCCGGAGCCGCCCTTTTATTTCAAGCCGATTAGGGAAGACTGGGGAGGAACGAGGGTCTTCGGCATTGACAGCAAGGAGCTGCTTTTAGGTCAGGCGTATTAATACGAGGAAGGAATGGCAGCGAAGGAATCTGAAGTACTCACAAAAAGAGGGTGGGACTCTACCGTCAAGCCAACCAACCAACTGGAATCTCGCATGTATGGAACGTCGTCTGTTTATAATATAATGTTGAGTTTAGAGTTTATGAATGGACGTTTTTGTGCTCATGAGTTGTTAAAGGGAATGAACAGTGTGCAGTGAAGAATTACGATTTCATATAAATACAAACACTTCATTTGTCAAAAATGGGGTATGTTTTCTACCAAAACATTGTTTTCTTAAGTCCCATTCGAAATAGAATGTCATCCTACTTCTTCACTTTATTCACAAATCCAAAACTTGATGTAAAAAACAATTATATATTTTATTCAACAGTAAACCACTTCCCCAACAAGGAAGGTTCCCAGGGTAAGATAACGATCACAGCCACATTCACACTTAAACTGCTGGGTCGTGGATGAACTCCCTGTGCAAATGAGTTCCGCGTTAGCCGCTTCATGCCCATACACAGAAGACTCACCAGCAACACATCGAACTTCCCTACACTGGATAATATTCACTACTATCGTAAAAGCTCTCTCTCTCTCTCTATTCCTGGATGTCAAGGCCCTTCCCTCCATGCAAAACATCATCTATCGATATTTTATAAAGTTTTCCTCTCCATTTTCCTCTGTTCACCGATCTATCGTTCTCAATTCCTTCCATACGACCATGCCATCTCTAATTGCTCTGATTCATCTTTCCACGTATGCTAATCCTTCTACCACTCCTACACACAGCCACATTTCTCACTCTTTCAGTTCTTACACCACAAAGGCTATATGAAGAATTCACCTCTAATGCTTTAACCGTCTTTCGTTCATTTGAATACAACATCCATACCTCATTTCCATAGAGGAGAGACAGTTCAACAATCCCTTCACACTTTAAAACCTTTTCCTCTGTAGCCACTAAAAGTTTCCTCTCAATCTTATACACACATCCGTCTACCTTTCTTTCTTTCTTCAGCTGCTCTGTTACTCACCTCTTAACTCATCTTACGACTATCTGAAATGTTAACTCCCAAATACTTCAAAGAATCTGTAGTTTTTATTTGTTCTCCTTCCATAACATTTTCTTGGTATTCATCAAGATATTAAACAGCCATGGAGGCAAAACATATCCAAGGCTCAACCCCATTTTTACATCATATCATTCACTCTCAAAAGTACAAACCTTAACACATGCTTCCCTTCCTTCATAAAAACTTCTTGCTACTCTGAGCAGTTTACCTCTATACCAAGGTGCGTCCCTTGGCACGCTTTCCGGCACACTAATGCAGAGGCTCGCCTTAACAGATACCAATTTTACAAAGCTCTGGGGAGACTTGAAGTTATATTTGATTACATAAAGGCATTTGAAGAGCAATTATTAGTTTTTAAGAGGGATTCAGACAGAAAGAGATTTAGATATTTCCCAAACCTAAAGAAATATATAAATGATCTCACAAATGATGGCAAAACAGACCACAAATGTCTTCAACAAGTTTTAAACATCATTTGAGCAGTTCTCAGGAAAATTTGTTAAGCTCAGAGAATTAACGACGACTGAAAAATTCATTAAGTTGTGATACAATACAAGACTGGATGAATAAACTTACAGATATTTTGATGGATAGATTTGGATGATTTTGAATAAGTTGGCTGAATTTCTAAGTAGGTTAATTAGGAGGAAACGTTTGATGACTTGGAAAAAATGGAAATTATTGAAAAAGGATCGACTAGATAAAAGAATAAAAGAGAGGAATGCAGGAAAAGAGGTATTAGGGACTTGGAATACTATTCCCAAAAGGATTGTTTGTTTATAGAACCTTGCAAAAGCACTAATCCAGTTTTCATTTTTATATTCTTGTTAATTATTGTTCTCGGTGATGAGCTTTGCTCCTTATGAAATTTGTTCATACGGATGAAACTAGTAGAGCCTGCATGTCCCTTATGGTTGCAAAATTTAAACGTGATATTATTTTTAGTTAATTATGTAGCAACAGAAGTCTCACTGACAGTTAATAAATAAAGGTCCAAAATTTTCAATTTCCTGTTTTGATTTTATCTATTATAATACAAGATGGCAGCGATTCACCTCTGATGTCATATCTACAGTAATGTAAGAAAATCATTTTATATTTCCTCTCTTTCGATGCATCACTCACAAGATACTTAAAATCAATCAAAATTCAGAATTATTGTTCACTCTTTCGTGGATGATGCTAAAAATAACGTCTTTAAACTGTGTGGATGCATTGCAAACTAGAATTACAGGAGGACTAATAAAAAAAATGCCACTATCTAAAAGGAACCAAAAAATAATGTGCACACCAAAATTTTCGGTTGTCACTTGAGCAGTTTTGTACCAAAGATTTGTCTGATTTGCGCACGCACACTTAAAAACGTGCCCACCTCTGCTCTATACCATATATAATCAGTACCACCAACACTGCCTCTCTATCAATTCCATGGTAATCTGTTTCTAGGTCTGTAAATGCCACATACACTTTTCACTCTTTTCTTTTAAACCTGCCACATGACTTCTTCATAAGAGACTGTTGATTCACACTCCTTCATTCTTGTCTGAATCCACAGTATTTTCCCCATCAAAACTTTTGCAATCCGTCTTACCTTTGAAATCAAAACCCTACCGTAGTTTCCCTAGTGTACTCAGCAAAGTTACGCCCATAAAACCCTTACGTCCCCTGTCACATTACCATATTATTCCTATTTTCCATGCCTTGGGAATCTTTCCCTCATCTAGACGTACCTAACACATCGTAGTCAGCCACTCCATCACACTTTTTACTATGGTACCACAGCCTCTCACTTGTAATGCAATCAGCACCTCATCTCTTTACATTTTTCAGTTTCTTAATTACCCTCCTTACATTTGCAACAGTAGTTTGCAAAAACATTCTCAAACTTTCCCTAATCCTTCCACTTTTGTGTTCAGCTCCACTTCTGTTCTATCTTCCAAACTCAGCAAATCCTCTAAACACTCGTTCTTCGACAAAGGATTGCATTCTTTTCAGAAAGCATTCTCCATTTGCATTTTTTACTCTGAGATTCATTTGCTTCTAGAAACTATTATTTGCTTATAGAAATTATTAGCTCGTAGAACAATTTTCTATTGTCCATGAAGTCCTTTTTCACTTTCTCCCCACCATTTTATTAAACATCTTATCTTTCTCTCTCACCTTCTTCTTGAGCAACCTGTCCATTACCCTGCACACAATCCTCTATTTTATCATGCAACTGCACTTCAGATAACTTCTCTTTTTACTTTACCAAACTTCCCGTTTTCTTATCACACTAATCTCTGTTATTATTCTCTCTTCTCACCTCTCCAAAAGTACAAACAATTCCTGATGACTCCATAACCCCATCTTGGAATTTTACCCTCTTCATATACCCCTTCAACTTCCGGGGCTAATTTCCAGCCTTCCGTCTAATAGGTCCTGTAAGTCTCAGTCCTCAAACTATTTAATATATATACATATATATATTATATATATATATATACATATGAATATATATATATACAGTATATATATATATATATATATATATATATATATATATATATATATATATATATATATATATATATATATATATATATATATATATATATATATATATATATATATATATATATAACCTACTGGTCGCTTTTTACCAGATACTTATGTGATTGCAATGGCTACAAAGCCCTCTTAACTTCTCGATTTCTTCACATTTTTTGGATACACTTGTCCCTACAAAGGCTTAGACAAAAGAGGCAACGTGACCTCGTTCTGATACTCTGGATCCGGGTTCGAATCCTGCTACCGCACACCAGAACTACTTCACGCAACTTGCATTTGGATCTAGGGCTCTGTAATGACAAGTGTATCCACAAATTGTGAAGAATTCGAGCAGTTAAGAGAGCATGGTGGTTATTACAATTACATATATATATATATATGTGTGTGTGTGTATGTATGTATATACATATGTGTGTGCGTGTATGTGTGTGTCTGTGCCAGTGCGCGAGCGATTTTGTATATTCAGACCAGGGGGTGTCTGGTTGGATTACCCGCTAAATCTGCTTAATGAGGGGTTGGATGTACGTGAAAAACACGCGTTCTATTTTTGGCAATATCTAAATAGCCAGGTCGTACACGGTTGTAAACAAAGTTGATAAAATTAATCAAGGCTCACATAACACCCCTCCGGCCTCATATCACTATTTAGGGCTCCATAAAATGGTCAGTTCAAAAAATTGTAAAAAAAAAAAAAGAAATACGGGCACTTTGGCGAATGCCTGCTCTCATGCATGTAAAAGAGATTTTTCTTTTATTTTTCACTATTTTTCTATATGAATATACATTCGTACGGAAAAAGCAAAAAGTCTTCAGCTGTCTAAGCATATGCCACAGAAATAATAACGATGCGGGAAACTGGAAATAAATATACGCAGATTAACAGCAGTTCAGAAATAAGTCCAGGGAATTAAGGGAGAGGGACAAGCAACGTTTGGGTGGAAAATACGTGCTATTCAAAGCAGAGTATGAAATAAACGCATATATCTCTTTCCCGATTTGAACCACAACCATTATAAGCTAAAAGGAAAAAAGATCAGTGACTCTTTAAAGATCTTAGGTTTAACTTTCGATAAGAAACTGACTTTTCAGAAACGTATACGTAATATTGCCTCTTCTGTTTCTCAAGACGTTGGCCCCTCGCCGAGAGGTTTTAGAATGTTTCGAGATGAAGTTGTTATACGTATCTGGTGTAACTCTTCTTCCTTGTTTGGAGCACCGTTCTCCATCGTGGTCTTCCGGTCCTGACTCTCATCTGAAACTCTTGGACGGAGTTATGTCGTCAGCAAGTTTATTTTGCAGACTCTTAATGCTGACTTGTGGCACAGACGTAAAGTGAGTTCATTATGTTTGTTGCATAATAAGTACTGCCACGACAAAGATCTCCTGTACTCTTCTTTACCTGACCTAGCTGTTTTTCGCTCGCAACACTAGGCAGGCTGCTGCTGCAAATAGTGTGTGGTTTTATAATATCAGGTTTAATGCTACTCAGTCTGCCAGGAGTTTTATCTTGGCTGCAAATAAAATGTGGAATAGTTTTCCCCAGCGCAAAAAAAGTTAAGTATATCTTAGTTTAACCAGACCACTGAGCTGATTAACAGCTCTCCTAGGGCTGGCCCGAAGGATTAGATTTATTTTACGTGGCTAGGAACCAATAGGTTACCTAGCAACGGGACCTACAGCTTATTGTGGAATCCGAACCTCATTATAGCGAGAAATGAATTTCTATCACCAGAAATAAATTTCTCTTATCCTTCATTGGCTGGTCGGGGATTCGAACTCGCGGCCAACAGAGTGGTAGCTGAGAGCGGAACCCGCTCGCCCAACGAAGAACTTTTCCCCAGCGCAGTTGTGGACTCCTCTGGTCTCGAAATGTTTAGGCGAGGGGCAGATACAATGCTGCCTTGTGCTTACTTCTGAATTTAAGTCAGTTGGTTTTATTTTCTTTTCCCCAGACAATAATTTATTTGCTACCTTTTCCTTTAACCTGTCTCTCTCTGCAGTCTGATTCCAATTTGGAGCTCTCTTGGGTTTATAGTTGGTTGGATATGTCTGTAAGGGTTTTCAGCTGAAGATTTAAAGAAAGGAAAGAAAGAAAAAAAGAATATTATAATCTGCCACACCAGTAACAAATTCTTTTAGCCTATGGGAATTCAATGGTACATATTTGTTGTAACTAAGAAATTTTGTTTAGCAAGGCTCCCACAGACAGAGCTTTGTTAAAATTTATCTTTGAGAAATGAATTTCAGGATGAGGGTCGTCGCCAACGTGGAAGGTATGTCACTAAAGGAAGCCTACTCACTGGACTCCACGCTAACAACAAATTATGTTTTTGAAAATATCAGAACCCACTTTACCGTTTCTTTTTTTTTTTTCTTTTGCTGTCCCATCCTTTTCCTTTTGAAAGTCCCACGCACAAGTCATGAAACCGGGAATTCTCAGAAAACGAACAGAACGTCCACACAAATTAAACAAAGGTTTTGCATACCTTAGAACTGCTCAAAATACCGTGACGCATAGTGAGGTCATATAGTACGAACCTCTTGCATTAACCTCACCAGGAGAGATGAATAATTGTTCTTTTATACACGGTGAAAGGAGGTACAAGTGGCTATAACAGTAACACTACTCTATGCTATGGAATATGGATGATATGATTTTGACAGTATTGATAGGAGAAGAGCTGTGTAGGTTAGAAAAGGAATAGTTTGGGCAGGTCAAGTGTTCATCATAAAACAGTTTTTTTCGTAATAAATAAATTATAAAAATAAATGCCCTAATGAGGTTAGGCCAGGACATGGTATTCTAGAAAAAGTTTGTTTGCATCGTTTTACACTCACTCTAAAGTTTTCTTCATAACCTATAAAAGTATATGCTATCAATATAAATTTTCTAAATAACCTATATACTCTATACTGTACATGTTTTCCATTCAGATATCGGAGAGGCAAATAAACAAACAACCGAGAGGATAAAGTAAACAAACACTGAACAACCAAGCCTACACAAGTCACGAGTCAGACGACAACTCACTGCAGTAAAATCAAGCTCTGTTTTCTTCTATAATGATTAAGATTATGAAAAATAGTAATCACTAATTAGAAATCACTAATACAGGAAAACAAATCCCTTACTTAGATATGGGCGTTCTGGTGTTGTTGCTATAGACTCCCAAGCAAGACAGTTCCCGTTTGCTTCGCCCCTCTCCTGTAACACTTACGAGACGCAATCGTTCAAATTTCTCCCTCATAAGAGTGGTACTTCTCTTTCTTATGGCAATGGAATTGCGTGAATGCACTACACTGTGCGAAAATCCGAAAAGGAAACGCGTCACAAAGCACTAGGATATCACTTGAACCAAAACTACACAACAAATCGAGACTGTTGATTGGTAAAACCGGACGCTCTGTTTGGAACTGTTACCTACTTATATAATTTCATATTTCCGAAAATACGCATAAAAAATATGTCAATAAATATAAAATATTATATGTACACTAGTTAGCATGGTACATCTGTGATAACGAGTTCAAAATATCCAGATACATAGATATATATTTACTTTTTTTGACATTCCGTTTGATATTTTTTTTGAGAACGAACAAGCTCTTAACTTAGAAAATGGATAGTTTTAGTAGGATGCTTCCATGAAGTAAATTTCTCGCTTTCTACTAGCCAAAATTTGCAAGTCATACAGACATAGTACGACAATTTGTCGCACAATGTCGCTCACAGGGCGATTTCGAGATACACAGATACATATTTACTCAGATATACATTTTTTGAGAGAGAGAGCCAGTTTTTAACGTAGATAATGTGTATTTTAGCAGGAGAGTAAAGTACATTTTTCGTTTCCACCTAAAAAGTCATACAGAAAGTTTGCGAAAAAATTTCGCTCAATGCCGCTCAAATGCCGGTAAATGCGGTGAACAAAATGTAAAAAAAATCCACTTAAAAAATCTTTTTCAGCAATAATATTTCAGACATGTTTATATACCAGTCCAAAACTGTAAAAAACTAAAAATCGATAATTCCTCGAAATTCGGCGATCGGCGCGCCCCTTAAACATAATGATTTATGCTCCAAAACTGGATCAATTAATGGACCGAATACGAGGGAGGGAGAGAGAGAGAGCTGAAAATAATACTCTTAATCAAATCTGGGCCTGCATGGATGAATGATGCTAAGCATATCAATATCGAGTAATAAGTCGAACTATGTATGACCACGTACGTAAAAATCCCATCATAAATACGAGAAAATACAAAAGAAATATGAAAGAGGTATGTTTTCACAACATTGATCCCTTAATACGACTTGTCTCAGGTTATGTTTAATAATTAAAGAAAAACACGTAAGATTAGTTAAAAGAAAAGAAAATGTACATAATACATTATGCATAATATAATGCATATACATTGGCCTTGAGGTTATGTTGGGTTGAGCTGGGTTGAGTTAGGTGAAGTGAAGTTAGTTTTAGTGACCTGGGCTTGAGAGGGAGGTTTTAGGAGAGGGGTGAGCGTAGAAGTAGAAGCCGAGTGAAATTGGTGGCGTCCGGCTGAGGCTGGAAATTGCTTTGTCATTTGGAGAAGGAATTCCAGCAAATACCTTGCAAACCGCACAGTATTCTACTTTCTTACAAATGAAATAAAGGTTCTACTTGAATTAAATATAGATTACACACTCATTTAATGATTAAACAGCGTTTTAATGTATAATCTATATACACCGAATAGTGGATCCGTATCTTATCCTTCCACAAAAAAAATCTGGGATTCTTTGCTTTACCTGTATCACGCTCTGTTCTTATTCTGGTGATGAATCTTGCCGTATCACTTGGTCAGGAAATATGAAAACCCTATAAGTATCTATTAAGTATATTAGCGACAACGCCATAATTTTTCTAAGTTCTGTGATGGCATGTTACTAAATACTGAATCAAAAACATTTTTTTCTGTTGGCATAGAGCGATTTATGCGGAGCACTTGTAACAAAAACGATCATACGGCATGAACGGTGATTTTCAGTGGTGTGCCCCAACGATCTCAGATTTTGCTCGGGTCTTGATCAGTTTCAAGGCTACTCTATCATGTGAAATTTACTATTTCAACTCCTAAACTTGAAGGATGCAATACAAATTTTCACAATATCAGGTCATGTGTCCTTTATGCTTCCATATTCACAGTACTGTGACCTAGCCTTGACAACTTGTTCACGGCCCCTTTTCCTGAAAGCATTACCTGGGGAGTTTCAGATCAAAACACATCATGGAGGATCTCTCACATCACGACGATTTGCCTCGTTTGCAGAGTTTATAGCAAAGCTTGTGGAACATGGAAAGTAAAACAGTGTGCATTGGGTCAAAAGTGACAGCAACTTCGCGAGTGGGCAAACAGGAGAGGTTTCTTTGCTTTTAAGATGCAAGCTTTTTTTTTACTCTTATCTTCGGGTCAGATTTAAATTAAACAAGGTCCTACATCAAACAAACTTTCTTTCATTCAATTCGTTCTCCAGGTTTTAAAAACTGCGATTTAAAAAAAAGTACTTAAGAACACAGATGGATAGTCAGTGCAGTATTTTGATGTCTTCTTTAATGGTAACCTTAAACAATGCTGTGAGAGCTAGACAATTATTTTGATGGTTTCTGTCACATACATCACATATATTCCGAAATGTGCATTTCTATAAACTGTCGTATTTGGTGTCATCATTTTTGAAACATCGAGCTTTATCAAAATGGTATGTTGTGATTTCACGTCTCTTTATCAACTGATATCAAGAGCTGAGAAACTGTGTAGTACCACTAAATGAAAGCATTTCATCCTTATACATTCACGACTACAGTTAACGATCATGACTTTAAAGGTAATCGACATGATTTTATGATAATGTTGTAATAACTAATACAACGTGGTTCATCACGTAAATAACATTACAGAGGAACATTCAAACTTTTTAAAGTAGAATAAAACAATATTTGGATAATTTTTACTAAGTAAGGTCTTCGGTCGTTGATAATGTTGTAATAACTAATACAAGGTAATTCATCACGTAAATAACATTATAGAGGAAAATTCAACCCGTTTAAAGTAGAATAAAACAATATTTGGATATTTTTACTAAGTAAGGTCTCCGATCGTCGAAAGTTTTGAAATCGGCGTTAAGGCTTTGATTCACACAGAGCGTGAATGCTCTGCAGACCCTCCCTAAACTGTCACTCACATGGATTCCAAAATTGTTGTTTTAAAGATTACAGTTAAGGAGAAATATGTACAGTGGCATGTTATTTACTTTACTGACTTTTCACTGCTGTAAGCATGTTTTGAAATATAAAGACTACAGATGATTTAAATGGAGTAAATGTGGACATTTCCATACATAATAGTTACATCCATTACTGGTATATCATGGATAGCTGACGCTATGACTAACTGAGAATGGGTGCATCTTGCCTCTCTTATTTTTCCTGTCTCTTAGGAGAAACAATCTCATCTTTTGTGGCAAGGGTCAAGATGGTTCTGGAGCTTATTATTGAGCGTCAAGAAGCCCGGATAATTATGATCATTATTTCTGTTCAATATACCTAGAAAGCTGATTCCTCTTTTTACTTATTATTATGAATGTTTGCTCATCTTGCATTATAATAATAATTATAATAACAATAATAACTATAATAATAAAACTAATGGAAAATTCTTTTGCCAGCTTGATAGCAAGTATTTACAGACGATTTTAGTAATTCTTTTTTTGTTTGTTTTCTCCTAAAGGAACATTTTATGAAGCCCCAAATACTGACATGAGACCGGGGGCTGTTATTGTGCCTTGATTAATTATATTATCTTTGTTTACATTCATGTACGACCTGGGCTATTTAGATAATGCCAAAAATAGCATGGCTGTTTTTGAACTAATCCGATCAAATAGCCCCCAGTCTTACACGTAGGAACGTGCGCACGCATACATGCAAACACATATACATATATACATTTATATATAAGTATATATATATATATATATATATATATATATATATATATATATATATGATATTATGTACACATATATATATATATATATATATATTATATACACATATATATAGATATAGAAATATATAGATATAGAGATAGAAATATATCTATAAAAATATATAAATAAATAGGTATATATATATATATATATATATATATATATATATATATATATATATATATATATATATATATATGTGTGTGTGTGTGTATCTATATATCTATATGCGTATTTGTACATATAGGCTACACACACACACACAAACACACCCACACACACATATAGATATATTTATAATGTATATATATAAATATATATATGTATATATATAATATATATACATATATATAAATATATGTGTATATATATAAATAAAAGGACGAAGTGTTAAGTACCTAATAATGCTTCCATCCCGCATATTTTCGACGAAAAAAAAAAAGGGAAACGACAGCAGAAATGCCAAAATGACGGAAGGCCACGGGAGTCATAAAGAACAGAAATTGGCAGAAATTCCAGAAATGAGGAGTAAAGAGAAAAGAGTGGTAGCAGAGCCGCATGAACGAGCATTACAAACTTCCAGATCAAATGCGGGAAGTGGTGACCTGACAGTTGCTACGTGACTACCTAGAGGAGGAGGAGGAGGAGGAGAGGATATTTCTTTAGGCTCTATATACGTTAACGGACATAGTGAAGGGAAGAACAACATCTGCTTTTGGAGTTAACAGACAGAAATAAACAGCAACTGCATTTTAGTGGGCATTGAAATTAACTAATATTTGATAGAGATATTCAGAGTAATTCGAAACTGAATGTTAACGAATGGAAAGGCTTGGCAATGAAGAAGTAAGAAATATGGAGGACTGGAATTATCAAAAAAGCATGATCGGAGGAGGTCAATGTTTCTGATGAAAACAACAGAGAAGAGGAAGATAAAGACCATGAAGAATCCCACAAGAAATAAGGAATGAATCAAGGTGCAGCGGTTATCAAAAAAAAACAAAGCTTTCAGAGTCGGATGAGGCCTTAATCTGGAAGGGTGTCCAACAGAGCTTTCAGTGGATTCTGTTGAAGGCCAGAGAGAAATGAGGACCACCCATAAAACATCCTCTGAAGCAGAAGCCTCAGGGGGAGGGGGGGGGAGAGGTACAAGTTAAGTATACCTTAGTTTTACCAGACCACTGAGCTGATTAACAGCTCTCCTAGGGCTGGCCCGAAGGATTAGACTTATTTAACGTGGCTAAGAACCAATTGGTTACTTAGCAACGGGACCTACAGCTTATAGATACGTTGGGGACTTGGGAAGTGCTGAGAGAAAAACGAGGCGAGTGATGAAGGATGAGTTATATAATTATGCCTCTTCCACTCTCCCGTTCTCGTTGTACTCTCCAGGCTTCGCAAACCCACTGACACCGTGGCAGTGTAACAAATCCAAAGTGGTACCAGTTTTTCTAATGTGAATTTTTCTGTGTCTTTCTCCTATTTCTTTGAAACACGTTAAACTCCATTTTTTTTTTGCAAGCCAAGTCTGTCACCACTTAGTGGGTGAATTCATTAATCACCCCTTACTTGCGGGGCCGGGCATGTTTCAACCATGATGCCAAATAAAAACATGGCTCCATCAGGGAGAAAGAGAGGAGGGGTGCCGGGTATGCAGATGTTGATGATGAGAGCTTTGTTGGCGTTGGAACAAGAGTTTCATGAGGATACTAGATTTCGAAAAACATTTTGTTTTTTGTATTTAGAAGTAAAGAACAAAAGCGACTCCTCAGCAGATATAAAAAAGGAAGGAGAAGCAACAAATTAAGAAGTCAAGGAAGTCTGAACACTTAAGAGGACATGGGCTTCGATAACTGGAGGTCACTGTCTCGCCAAATATATACAGACACGAGTATGTTCAATATGCACCCTTCTTCCTCTTTAGATTTGGTGATTTCAGGAGGCGCTAACCTTTGACTTGAGTTCTCTGCTTGCCTTTTAGGAAGAAGTTACTGAACCTATGGCCTTGATAATCATTTTTGCAACCACCACAATCATCTTATTACCAGATGCAAAACTACTGCTTAGGTCAACGAAGGCACAAGAGGATCTTAGCATTTACACTACTCCATCTGCCGTTATCTTCCAGGAGTCGAATCAGGTGTATGGAGCATACAGGAGTTCTAAGACATACGTTAACAGAAACAAAAAGAAAAATTTTTTTTCGGACATTCTTAAATATTGGTGACACAGGAAGAATACTCGATATTCTGCTATAGGAATTTCTGAAGAACATTTTTACAAGAAATCTATCAAAAGTACAACAGAGAAAGAGACTACTGTATATCCAAAATAAGGGAATATAAATATATATATAGATATATAAATAAAATAATAAACGATATTTTCCTCAGAGTAATGTAATTGTAAGATGAAACAAGTTTTCCGTCGCAGAGAGAGGGTCCACATGTTTAAATGTGCAGTTCTTAGTAGTCTCTACTAAGGATTGAGCAGTAGGTCCCTCGCCGTTTGCCTAAAGGAAATTATCCAACCGAAATCCGAATCGCAGACAGTCTCGTTAGCAAGTCCTTAAGGGCAACTTTATACAAGGGAGACTCGAGTTTTCCTTTGAAATTGCTTTAGTTGTAGATAATTTCTTTTTGTCGTTGTACATATTTTATGTATCGAACAGTTTTACTAATCTTACAGTGTACTTTACAGTTATTATTGTATATTTTTAAAATCATTTCCTAGTTTCGGTCTTTCTGGTTTGTTACTGATAGCAAATTAGTTTAGATTGCACAATTACTGACCATGTTTTTTTTCATTTTTAATCTATTATGTAGCAGTACTCTGGTTCTTTACTACTTCCATTTGTAGTCAGTTATAATTTCATCTAATCATTTGTCCATATTGCAAAAAATAAAACAACAAATATTCGCAGAAGATGCTGGACTAAGCTTCTTAAGAACGAAAAAGTGAAAATAGATTGATGAATGATGCTATTCAAACCTCCTACAATTCATCATTGGTTTACGATTTCCGAGTGGGACCCCATTAATAGAAGCAAAAACTACAAAAAATTAAAATGACAACAGCTATGGGAGAAAAACATGGCCTGAAACAACGAGATGGAAGACGTTTCCAAGAAATTCTAATTAGAGAAATCAAAACTCGACGGGCTTTTCTAGAAAAATGTGCGTTTTGAGAAACATTTTTCGCGTTTGTACTGAAAGACACTAGATATGAACTCTTAACTGCTTCTTTTTATTCACTGTACCT
>NC_089744.1:20990000-21112500 GCF_040412425.1 Macrobrachium rosenbergii
ATGTTTAATTGATTTCATTTTTGTATTGATTCGTTTTTGTACTGACTATTTTATTTATCTTTGTTTTTGATTGTTGCTGCTACTGTTATTTAATTCATTTGTAGTAATGTTCATTTTGTTTTAAAATTGAACCTTGAGTCAACTGTACATTATTATGTATATAACTAACTTGTAATAAATTAATTTTAAGGTAACTTTTTCGTTTTGTTCTGCTCCTCTCCTTTGTTTGTCTCGTCAGTCATTACAGCCCAATTGCTTGTTTATTTTAAAGAACCTGTAGATCTCGAGAGGCGAGATCGTAATATATATATATATATAGTATATATATATATATATATATATATATATATATATATATACATACATACATATATATATGTATATATATATGTATGTATGTATATATATATAAATATACATGGCTGCAACCTATTTCTCATAGGGCTTAGGATATGTTCAAAAGGGTACTTGGAAAAAAAAATTCGATACGACCTGTCAACATCTAATGCAGCCGACCTTCCCACCATACACTAACGAGGAGGTTATTGACAAAGCGAATAGAATATACCAAAGAGGTCGCTCAAAAAGCAAAAAAATAGACTTTAAAGACAAAATAAAATTTCCGTATGAAGAGAGCATCAAAAAAGCAACTGGGAACCTCAAATCTAATAACCCATTTATTTTTCATATTCCAAATCCATTGGGAGTTCGTTCATTAACGTATACTTAAACAAAAAAAGACGCGGACGCCGGAGTTTACAAGATACCATGCAGTGACTGTAATGAGATTTACGCTGGGGGAGACAGGTAGATCCATCTCGCAGATTAATAGGGCGCAATCGATCAGTACATGCTTCGGAGAGTTCTGGGATTTTCGTACATATCTGGGATAAAGGCCATGCCATAAATTGGCGTGAGCCGAGCTGGGTTTCAAAAGCAGCTGTCCGTACGAAAGGAAGATGCTAGAATCTGCTATCATCAATCAAACCAACAATATGAACCTGTCAGGAGGACATTGGAAATCAGATGTCACCGGCGAGTTAATCCTCAGGCCTCTTCTTCTCAAGCAGTGTTCAAGAGAATATGCCCACCAGACTCGACGCAGACGGGAGTGAACGAGGCCCAAAATACAAGGGAATAACCTATTTTTCATCCACCCCGGGTCAACGGTCATCTACTTACCACCACCGTCTCAGTGCCACAACTGCATGTATATATATATATATATATATATATATATATATATATATATATATATATATATATATATATATATATATATATATGTATGTATATATATACATACATATAGTATATATATATATACACATATATATATAATTTATATATGCACACCTATCATCTGTCCATATTTTACCAGTGAACAGGGACACAAGTTAAGTATATCTTAAATTTAACCAGACCACTGAGCTGATTAGCAGCTCTCCAGGGCTGGCCTGAAGGATTAGATTTATTTTACGCGGCTAAGAACCAACTGGTTACCAAGCAACCGGACCTACACATTATTGTGGAATCCGAACCACATTATGACGAGAAATGAATTTCTACCACCAGAAATAAATTCCTCTAATTCTTCACTGGCCAGTCGGATAGTCGAACGCTGGGCCAACAGCGAAGAGGGACACAGAAGTAGTGTCTGAAATATGTGTTTAAAAAGTGTAAATGGTGTTTTATACGCCTCTTTTCTTCATATTATACTGTTGGATTACAATATAATATGAAGAAAAGAGGAGTATGAAAACACCATTTACACGCGGGAAGCTTAGAGTTCAAATTGATGAGTGGCATTCTTGTACCAACAGCCCCGTAGGGGGGATAGTGCCGTCAGTGCACCCCACGCGGTGCAATGTAGGCAATACTTAAGGTTCTTTGCAGCGTGCCTTCGGCCCCTAGCTGCAACCCCGTTCGTTCCTGTTACTGTACATCCTTTCATATACTCTTTCTTCCATCTTACTTTCCACCCTCTCTTAACAATTGATTCATAGTGCAACTGCTTTGAGGTTTTCCTCCTGTTACACCTTTCAAACCTTTTACTGTCAATTTCCGTTTCAACGCTGAATGTCCTCATAGGTCCCAGTGCTTGGCCTCTGCCCTAAATTCTATATTAAATTTATTATACCAACAACGGTCTTGGAGTTCCTACTATAAAGTGGTATGATATGCGTTAATGCAAGCTGCCACCAACCAAGTGCATCGATAGTTGTTTGCAATGTGCGTGCATCTTCAGGCTGTGACATTGTGCAACCTTTCTAGGGAATGAGTCACCTGCACGGATGACTGTCTCCGGTGCTGGTGATGTTGATGATGAACCAGGCTAAAATGATGACGCTGATGCCGATGACTCAACAACACTGATGTTAATGCATGATAACAATGAATGAAAACAGGTAAGGTTTATGGTGTCGGTAATATTAGATTGGTCTTTTCTGAAGGTAGAGTGAATAACGGACATCTTCATTTTTAAAATACTATTAGTTTTTTTTATGTGAAAATTAATTAATTCACCAGTACCGTACATTGTCTACATGAACAAAATATGTTTACGAAAGAAGGAATATTATCTATGGTGTTGTCGACTTTTATCGTAAAATGTTCTGGCAAGGATTATTATAAAGATTATTTATGATCGAACCTCTTTCTCCACGTTGTCCCAAATCTTTCAAAGTCTGAAATTTAGATTTTTAACATAAATCTGAGAATCAAAAATTTTGTAGATCGTTTAGCTTATCAGCGGAAGGAAATGTTTGAACACTAAATAACCTAACAGCATAACTACTAAATATATGTATGGATGGTGACATGTCATTTTGTCTACATTAAGAAGTGATACTGAAATAACGTACTGATGCAAGAGAAGCTCACCAGAGCATATCTCTCCAACAGACGATGATAGGCTTTTTGGGTCTGGACAAAAGAACTGCAGCAGAAACATGCCATTTCTCATCCAGCAATCACCATTTCATTCAAAGGATGTCCCCTTCAATTTATCGTCAGATTTTGGAACGTTCTCTTTGCCTCTGTTTTCCCGATTCAAATTAGTTTCCCCTCTTTTAAAAAGTGTATTTATCATCTTCTTCGGGAAAACTACATTTAGTTACTTTTTTCTTCCTTTTTCTTCCTGCCAGGTGTAGAGAGGCTGATTTCCCGAGACGTCAGTTTTCACTTGAAGCTAGAAATAAAAAGTTAAGTATATCTATACCTTAGTTTAACCAGACCACTGAGCTGATTAACAGCTCTCCTAGGGCTGGCCCGAAGGATTAGATTTATTTTACGTGGCTAAGAACCAATTGGTTACCTAGCAACGGGACCTACAGCTTATTGTGGAACCACATTATGACGACAAATGAATTTCTAGCACCAGAAATAAATTCCTCTAATTCTTCAAGCAAGAAACCAGTTATACGCTCAGCCATGGATAAAATTCTTTAAGACTTGGCTTGAAGTTAGAGCTGGTGTTAATCTATGGAAACAGCTAGCCTGTTATGTTAAATAACATGAGCTGTTTTTCTGTCGACTAGAATCCAGATTGACTGCCGAGTGTTCACTCCAGCCAACAGATACAGAATGAAGGGAAAAACTTCAAAATATGAAATGGGAAGCCATGTAACCACGCCAGCAAATTATGGCATCGTAATGAATGTGCCAAACGGTGTCAAGGATCAGGTAAAGGTCGTGTCTTTACTGTAGTTGCTGACTATAATTTATAATTTTTGTTGATGACGATCATTTAACTTTCAGTTAAAAGCAGAAAGGGGACTTCGTTGCTGTAGATTAGAATATCGAGAGAAATTCATAATAGCGCTTTGTTTAACACAGAGAGAGAGAGAGAGAGAGAGAGAGAGAGAGAGAGAGAGAGAGAGAGAGAGAGAGAGAGAGAGAGAGAGCTTGATAATGATAAATAAAGAAAGAAGATAAAATAACAGATGAAACTAGCAATGCAGACGAACTCCACCCCATTGATTATTTGCGTGACTTTCCCGACGTAGATTCCACAAAAGCTCAGTGATCTTTGGAACCGTTGTGTTGCATTAGAGTCACTGAGTCTTGCTGCTTTATGCATAAAAAGGTTTATTATAACATTAGTAATAGAGGCAACATTCTATTAGAGCGTCAGAGTATGTAATTAAGTGAGGTGCATAAAATTATGCAAATTAATTCATTCATTTAATTTACCTCTCACGCAATTTGCACTCATTTCGACCACAATTTGTGAATTACATAAGCAATTGGAAACTATTCACTTTCCTCATTTAAAAAAAAAGTATACCTTAGTTTAACCAGACCACTGAGCTGATTAACAGCTCTCCTAGGGCTGGCCCGAAGGATTAGATTTATTTTACGTGGCTAAGAACAATTGGTTACCTAGCAACGGGACCTACAGCTTATTGTGGAATCCGAACCACATTGTACCGAGAAATGAATTTCTATCACCAGAAATAAATTCCTCTAACTCTTCATCTGCCGGCCGGGGAATCGAACTCCGGTCTAGCGAGTGCCAGTCCACAGCTCTACTCACCCAACGAAGAGCATTTTCCTCATTTAATCTCGATGAAAGCTAACTATCCAGTCCCCTTTTTCAACTTATTCTTTTCAGTCAAGTGTCATGCATTCCTTCTCCATATTCAGTTTCTTTGGTAAGTACAAAGTGCAGTGCTTCGGATGCAACGTTTGGTGTAGAAATCAACATCAGTATGAATGTTGATATTTTAGGTAAAGGGTACTGCTGCTAATAGCCGTTTCGACGTTAATGAGCCTTATCTTTTCAAATCGGTAATTCAACAGACGTTTAATATCCAACCGTGCGTTTTCTCTCATGTCAAGACTTATTTATGAGTCACTCTTCCATAATCGCTGCGCATGTTATCAGGTAAGTCGAATGTGAAAGCAATATGTATAATTAGGGTATACTTTTTCTGCTACTTTGTTTGTACGTCCAGAAAAAGATAACCTATCCATCAGAGCAGGTTGATAAAAAGCCTCCATTGAGCCATCAGAACAATAGCCTCTAATGGCCGTGAATAGCCTACCACACCTTTACCGTCTATGATTTATTTTAGCAATTTTCATCCTAATTTTTACAAAAGGTCAGGTAACAAGATTTGTTCTACTGCATCCGTTAGACATATATTCATAGATTGCGAGAAAGAAAAACTGAACTATAATTATTATATTAATCATTAAAATTGATCGCATCACTTACTTTGTTTGATATATCACCTCTAGCCCGGGTAATTAACTCTATTTTTTATTTGCGCAAGGTTGTGTACATAAAATGAATATATTTTGATACGCCTTGAAATCTCATGGCTCTTGGATATTGGTTGCGTAACCCTTATTTGCAATCGATTACCCCGAACTGTCAGTTGTATGAATTTTGTTTACAATTTTTTTTCCTTGTGCTTTCTTCTATAAACATATATTTGTTTTTATGTGAAATTTGTAATGAAATCAGCTGACTGCGTCTCGTTCAAAATTGCATTTAGATTAACTTTTGCTTGGATACTAAGCAAATACTTAATTTCTTAGCGGTATGTTTGCTTGTAGGCTAATACTCGGACTCAAGTTTTTTTTGGAATTGATATTTTTGTTGCATTAAAATTATTCTTAATTATCCTTATTATAAAAATCAATAAATTAATAATACATGCGGTTGTCACCTCGAGAAAATTAAACGCTAAATGTTATTTGAAAACAGAATACAGAAGGAAAAATCTCCCAAATCTCCTGCCAATACTGATGCGTTCTCTGCTACACCGACAGATGGATGAATTTTTAATGCCTCTGCAGAACTCTTATTTCGTGGCGAGCATAAATGATTACATATCATCATCAGCTCTGCCATGAGGCCCTGATTCTCAGCGGAGATTCCTGACGTGCAAGTCCTACGAGTTTATCAGTGTTCTTTTTCCTTTTAGGAAACGAGAGTACATTACGTCAACGAATCTAATAGCAAAGATTCATGTTAGGTAGAGTGATTTGTAGGCTACTCGATTACAACTTAAAATTCTTATCTTGGGTAGTGTTATCTGATGCAGGATGTAAAGATTGTTCCACTCTTTACTGAAGGATGAAAGTTATTAGGATATTTTCCCAACGGCAATGAAAGGGGATGTAGGAATGATGAACACCATAATGATAGCATCGCGGCATTATTAAAGTCATATGTCATTTAAAAAAAAAATGGCAGTTAAAATGGAAAGTTAACGTGTGTGACGGTAGAAATACAATTCGAACTGCAAGAAATTACGGAACCATTTAAAGTGCCTTTGGAAAATCTCTGTGCTATTAGGAAATCTATTTAAAAAAAAAAGGATTGATTTACGCAATAAGATTCAAATACAAAATATAGAAAAAATACTCACGGCGTTGCAAGTTAAATCCTGCAGCATAGGCCTAAGTTAAGTATACCTTAGTTTAACCAGACCACAGACCTGATTAACAGCTCTCCTAGGGCTGGCCCGAATTATTAGACTTATTTTACGTGGCTAAGAACCAATTGGTTACCTAGCAACGGAACCTACAGCTTATTGTGGAATCCGAACCACACTGTACCGAGAAATGAATTTCTATCGCCAGAAATAAGTTCCTCTAATTCTTCATTGGCCGGCCAGAGACTCGAACGCGGGCCCAGCAAAGTGCTATCCGAGAACTATACCGACCCATCCAACGAGGAACTAGCATAGACCCAAAGCGATAGGAATTTGTTTGACCTCTTTATCATGCAAGGAGACAAAGAGACCCAAACAGCTCAATGTGGTTGGCCTCTGTATACCATCAAGCCCACCAGCAAGTTCTTCATTGGAGGGGTGGGTAGAGCTCTCGGCTAGCAAGCTGTTGGCCCAGCGTTCGACTCTCCGACCGGCCAATGAAGAATTAGAGGAATTTATTTCTGGTGATAGAAATTCATTTCTCGTCAGAATGTAGTTCGGATTCCACAATAAGCTGTAGGTCTCGTTGCTAGGTAACCAGTTGGTTCTTAGCCACGTAAAATATATCTAATCCATCGGGCCAGCCCTGGGAGAGCTGTTAATCAGCCCGGTGGTTTGGTTAAACTAAGATATACTTTTATCTGCAACGCTGGTTAGAAAAGCAAGAGTGTTACAGGTCCAAAGGCTCCAAAAAGAAAGCCCAGTAAGAAATGGTAACTGGGAAATAAAGAATAAACTCTGGAAGAAAAAGAACAAAGAAAAACCGATAAGATAAATAACAACAAATGAAATAGAATAAGTAAAACAAGTTGGACAAGTAACCAATAAACTACGAAATGAGACTCATTTACACAGAGTTTGAACTTATTAAGTTCCAGTGATTCAACTGTAAGATTACGGAATATCATTCCAATAACTGTCCATATTAGGAATGTAATTTTTAGAAAACTGTGTGACACTGACCTTAACAGAAAAAAGGCAAGAAAGTTACACTTGACGGCACAGTGATCGGAGTTATGAAACATCTTAAACAGCCTGCACAGTGGGCTGATCAAATAAGGTACCAGGAATCAATGTCAAGACTGGTTACCAGAAATTTAAATAAACTCAATTTTTTGTCCACAAAGACTAAAAAGGGGAACAATATTCAAACATGGAAGAATCAAGGAACTAACGTATATCTTCAGGTTACCTAAAATGTAAAAAAAACCTTTTCTGTATATCGCTTTTGCACAATTATCAAAAGTGATTTTCCAGTCAAGAGCAACACAAAGAATTTTAAATGAGCTGCACGTAGTTTTTCATTGGTTAATGACAAAATGGTAATGAAAAAATATGAATGGGAAGAATTCAAAGTTCCAGACTTGCTGGAGTCTTGATAGGAAAGTCAAGAACAATCATACGAAGCTCATGACCAGAATCAGGGATTTCTGTACGGCACTGAAAATTAAAAGGAGAGCACCCGAAGCACCCAGGGTGCTGCAAAAACAAACTGCAACACATTTAGCACAGGCATCCAGATATTTTGTCATTTTGCCAACAGAAGTTCAAATACTTGATAAAAATGGGACTTATAAAAATTGAGCTATAATTAATCGGCAGCGCAAGAGTCGCCATCAGGTGCAAAAGAACCCCTGGTAGGTAACTTATGAACAATAACAAAATCATTTTAGGTGACAAAAAAAAAAAAAAAAAAACTGCTTTCTAAGCATGCGTAGACAAAAACATTCTGTAGGAGCTAAAAAGTGTTAGATTTACAGTGTTTCAAAGTACCTTTAACTGACATGAAAACTCACTTGCGACAAGAAAAGATAATAGGAACCAATGTAAATAATCATAGTTGCCATCAAGAAAACCGACCTGAATACTCATAGTTGACCCAAGAAGGGACAATGAAAACTCACAGGAATACTCAGCTGCCACCAGGACGAGAATACTCATCACTGCCACAAGAATGGGCAATGAAAGCTAACGTGGATACTCATAGCTACCACAAAAAGCGACAATGATAACTAATGTGAACACCCACTGTTGCCAAAAAAATAAAGGACGGTGAGAATGAATGAAAACTCATAATTCTCAAAAAAATAGTACGATGGGAACTGACGTGAATGCTATTGGTTCCCACGTCAAATAATGACAAAAAGTGTGTTCATTAATCCCAGTTCCAAAATGAAAAGTGGAATAATTTGTAGTTACTGCTCCATGTTCCCCAAATTTCTCAATTTTTACAGGAAATGGTCATAGCAAGTGAGGTGAACAACTAATTTGTCTATACAACTAGGGACGGGGACTCTAATGAATGATCACAGTTCTCAAAGGCTTGATGGGGGGAAAAAGATTTACTTTTGGTTAACATAAGAAATGATGATGGGAGTTGAAGTTAACTTTATTAGTTCTCACAAAATGAAATGCCCTGCTTGGGAAAAAAATAAAGACATAATGATTCCCATTGATAACAAGATATGATATGGAATATTACGATAGATAATTGTGTCTACAAAAAGTTATATCGGGGAATGAAGTAACACATGACAGAATCTACAAGAAAAGAGTAATGTGCAGCAAAGGAACAGGTCATAGCTCCCACGAGAAATGATGATGGGAAATGAAATGACCTATCTTGAGGGCCATCAGAAATAAGGAATGTAATTACAGTAAATGGCTAGGTGTTAATGTAATTCACAATGGAAATGTTGATGAATCTATGAGTATTTTAAACTACTGTTTTCCCTTAGATAACGACGGGACTTCATAACACGTAATCTTTCTTATGAGGGAGGGGATCCTTTTTCAGTACCCTTAATGTTGGTGCGCTTTCCTTCCCGATTTACTTAAAAGGGCATGATTTGCGTATACAAAGTAAACCTGACGTGTGAACTATCAAATACCAGTTTCGATAAAGAGTTTTTATGTCTTGAATTGAAGGAGAAATTCACTTCACATTTACATATCGCAGAACTGTGAAGCAACCATCATGCTAATAATATAATGCTGGCGGTGAGGATCAGATAAAAAAGGCGGGTGAGAGTTAAGCAAATTATCCCCAGGTAATTCCGGTTCCAAAAACTTCTATAGAACTCCTCCTCACCTCGTGCAGCGTAATTCTAGTCTAGAATTACTCCCACAAACTTCAAATAGACTTCTGGCATTAAGGTCGCGCCGCAGCTACACGGGGAACAAAAATCGATGGAAGTGTTCGTAGCATATCTGATGTTAAGTCGCGGTGCAGTTCTTCATACGAAGACGTGTCTCTTCCCTTTTCCCCTCTTTCCTTTCTTTCCTGTCCCTTTTTTTCTTGGCTGTTGATTTATTTCTGTGACAGCATATCATTATGCAGCTCGTCTAGCCTTTATAGCCTCGTGACCCATGACTCAGTCTTAAGAAAGCCATTGAAATTTTGAGTGCCATATTCCAGAATGTAAAGTGGACAACATTGTCTAGATTGTATCAGGCTCTCGTGTTCTTTATGGACGGTCGACCGTCCTCTTTCCCAGGCTGAGTCTGGATGTTTGACATTAGTAGTATCTGCAAATGCGTCTTTCTACGTCTGATTTTAATCTTATTAACGATAACCCAAACTCCAGTGCCTTTGTCTATAACTGAATAAAGATCTTGGAATTAACTCGTTAATTCAATACCTTATATTAAGGTTACAGATATGTACAATTGCTTCACACATTTGCACTTTTCATGACTGACATCACTTATCTGCTAAGTGGTCGCCCCTACCCAACGAACCCCCCACCCCACCGCACCTCTTCCATCTTCTCTACCACTACCCGTCCCCAAAGGGGTTAATCGTTTCTCCGACGATGTCTGATGTTCCACCCCCGCGCGCGTCCTCCTTACCACCTGTCCTCTTTACCTGTGTTCTCTCCCCTCTCTGCTCTGCTGGGCCGGTCCTTCTCTCGCAGCTTCCCCTTTACTCTCACATTCCCCTCTGACCTTTCCCTCTCTCTCTCTCTCTCTCTCTCTCTCTCTCTCTCTCTCTCTCTCTCTCTCTCTCTCGTTCAACATACGCACACACTCTCCCTAAGAAACCTCGGTATTCCTCATAATCGATGTTCCTAATACCCACTGCTTCATGGTTCGAGACACTTTATACTGTTTTCTGCTACAGGCTTATATTTTACATAGGCTATACATACTTTGTAAAGGAATACGTCGCGTCTATCTTCATTTCTTCTCGTTTTCACTCTCTTCCACAAGCAAGAAAATTCTTCCTTATTCAAAAGTTTTGACATATTTCCTCTGTTAGCCTGTATTATTCATTTTACTCTTCTGTCGCCACTGACTCTGTAAAGCCCCCTTCTTTCATCGCTTTTTGCAATCTTGGATCGGTTTCTTTTATAAATGAGGTGTTTGGTCGTTTCCATTATCTTCTGTGTGCGTGTGTGTGTGTGTGTTCCTGCTGACTTTTTTTCGTATTTAATTCCTCGACTTTCCTCCTCTTCTTGCCGCGATTTAATCTATAAAAATCCATCGATTTTTCCACGTCGATTCTTAAGCTTTACATAATCAAGGTGCCCCAAATCTTCGCTGTCTTTTTTTTTTTTACTTCTAAATGCTCCCGTTTTTCCTTTTAACCTCATCTTAAATCCTCTTCACTGTTTCTCCCGCTTTCTTATCTGCAATCACCAAACCTCTTTTTCTTTTCTTTCACCTTCTCTTTCCTTCTAATGCTTTTCAAATCCTCTTCTGCTATTTTTTTTTCTCATCTTTTTACAAATTTCCCTTAACCGTTCCGTATATTGATGGGGGCTTGATATTTCAGTTATGGTTGACGGATGCCCCTACCGATAAAATCTTGTCATATTTAATAAATAACATCTTTTCTTAAATCATTATTGATACCCAAGCATTACTCAGTCTGTGAGATACTGGGTCTCTCTAAGCCAATAAGATATCAGGACTATTTGATCCAATAAGATAGAGGCACATCTTTTACTATAGGATAACTGTAAAACCTTTACGACTTTTACACACACACACACACACACACATTACATTATATATATATATATATATATATATATATATATATATATATATATATATATATATATATATATATACGTAAAAGGCAGAATGGTATAAAGACGTCTTATACACGTCTTTATACCATTCTGCCTTTTACGACGATACCACTAAATACCTTCTTATAATTATATATATATATATATATATATATATATATATATATATATATATATATATATATATATATATATATAATCTTCCATATATCCTAACTGAAACGACTACGACATATCTCAGTCCACAAGATTTAGAGTTAATTCAGAAGGTCATATTTAAGTCTTTTCAGAGCAAAAGGATTTTTATATGGATCACCCAAAAACGTCTTGACAACTTTCACCGAATAAGATCGAGGCATATTCCGGCTAATAAGAAGGGGTAGTGATTTCTCATCCGGTTCTTTGTAGACACAGCTAAATTAATTATCAGACATATTCCTGTCGATATGATCTAGTCACATTTACATATGATATGTGTCCACCATTTATATATGAAAGATGTGGACATATTTACCTAAATGAGTAGGTCCATCTCCGGCATTAAAAATGAAAGATATTAACTTTCAGTAAATAAAAGTATAAGCATTTTTAAAGGGAAACATTAAGGATTTACTTTCTCTCACCCGGCTTTAAAGTATAAAGCTTCTTTGTGGATTTACATTCGTTTAAGAGTAATCAATACTTCCGTAAGATTTCATACGTGTCTAAATTGATTTGCATAACCTCGAAATTTTAGCTTCGGGTGCATTTTTAGTCGCCAACGAAGTGGTAGCTTATGAGCAAAATACTCTAAGAATTTTCAAGTCATTTTTATTGAAAGTCAAAAAGACAAGTCGAAGACAATCGGTTTTCTGTAATTTGCCATTTTATGGGTATTTTCTAAAATGGGTCTGAATAAAAGATAGAAATCTGATTGCGGTAGAAAGAAAATTATATATATGGCAATCTTGGCTTATTAACTGATATGAACCCTGTACGCGCCCGAAGCAGAAAATGCCGCGTTGTAGATGGAACGAGACAGGTACAGTACGTCTCTCAAACTCCAACTGGATCCCAGCAACGGCAGTATCATTCTGCGGATTTCTCTTCTTCAAATAAAACAAAGATGCCACTCAAGAAGGAGCAGAAAAATGATCTGGGAAATACAGAAGAAGACAGATAATTCCTTGTCCTGGGACCAAATGAATCCTTGATGAAACCCGGTTGACTTTCAGTTTTGCGACAAAGAATTATTTTTCGCTTTAATTTTTCAGGGCAAGAAAGTTTCTGAGCTGACGTCAAAGTCGTGTCCTCTTCGTTGCTAATTTTGGACGATGAAAACTTTTCTTTTTTTAATTTCTTAAGTAATTGGCAAAAGACGTCCTCATTCACAGATTTCTAATTGCCTAATTTCATAGACAGCGACGAAGGGAGGGAAGCATTGCAAAAGTAAAGGTTAGTTGGACTGACATAAGTGTGTACGTGTGTTTATGACCTTGAAGAGATTATATATTCTCATTTCATTTCTATGTAGAACATTAAAGTTCTCAAGATTTGATATATATCTAAAATAATTTGTATCTCTGACACCGTGATGCTAAACATTTACGACAGAACTGTAGAGCTTTCAAAGCCCCGAAATTTAGAAGGTTCGTCTATTTTTCAGAGATTCAAATTTCTGTCCTTTAATCTGTAATGATACTTGTATCTCAATAGGAAAATAATGGTTACACGCTCCTAAGTAATCAATATTTACTTTACTAGCAAATACTGATCTAATCTGGATTCATAATGGTTCATTTTAAATATCAGATTTGATCTCGAAGTAAAAAAAAAAAAAGGAAAAGATTAAAGTGAGCATCGTCCAACAAAAGGACATCGCAAACTTACTCTTTTACATTTCTCGGGGAGCGAGGGGACTTGAAAGCGCCTCCGGCTCCTAACTTTCTCGAAATTTAATTTGGCTCAAGCTACGAGACGTAGTTGCCACCGCTGAAGAGAATTTAGGTGCTAAATATTATCCTCATTAAAAAAGGGGCAAAAATTAGGTCCTGATCTCTTGGTCAGATCATTCCCTCTATGTTCAAAGAACGGAGTTATATTTCATTTTCAGTTAAAAAAACTGGCTACGGTACTGCTCGAAAAGTTTCAGAAAATTAGTTGTCATTCCGGAAATTAATTGTTAACTGCAAATTTTACCGAAGAAGATATTTGTGCGAATGCTAATGTACCGTGAAAACAAGGAAATGTTTACACGAACGTACAAGCAAATCATGAATATTTGTGAAATAACAATGTAATGGCGTGAAAAGGCGTATAATTTGAGTGGCGTCCTTTTATGGTAACGTAAGCAAGCGACTAAATTTAATAGCAATACTGGATTTATAAATCTCTAGGTGACGTTTCCATTATTCAAAATTAACTTCCTACCTGGTCTAAGAGAGGAATAGGAGTAACGGGAGGGTTATAACTAATTATACACAAGAAAATGAAACCTAGGCAACAGGTTTAGACGCATATCCTAAAAATCAAGGGTAACAAAGTGCTTTGCGGACAGCGAGGAATACAGCCGCATTAGACGTTACACAAAATTCGCGTGCATAAAAATGTACTCGTCCTCTACAGCGGCAAGGAAAGCAACCACAGAATTACCTTCTGCTGTCTAAATATTTCTGCTTTGTTTTGAATAGTGTTTTGCTCAGTTTTAAAGTCGCAAATCTTACGCTCCCTCCTTCATCCCGATCCCACAAAGAATGAGCGATGCCCCTTGTATAAGCATCACCTCCTGGATCTAACCGTGATCTTGCTCCACCGCCTCTGAGAAAATGCATGTACAAAATATTTTAAGTTTGTTTGTGGAGGTGGCTATTTGAAGCAGCTTATGTAGACGTTTTTCCAAGGGCAGTTCGGTCTTGGTGCAAGGGTAAATGCAAGGGTTCTAAACCTTTCTTAGATGATGAACACAGCTGTTTCCTGTATAATCATTAGCGCGCCCCCACAATTTTCGAAAATGTACAGCAGTCCCAGTGCAAGACTTACTTTAAGTCCCACAAAGCTTTAGATTACTTGCATGGGAGATTTACAAATACAATTTATATAACTCGGGTATTTAGTAGGAGGTTATTAACATTATTAAAATTGTACATTATAGATATAATAACAGCACATTCAGGCAACATGAATACATTTATTTGGCTTTAATACAATAAAAATATACTGCAAAAATGAAAAAGTTATAGAAAAATTTCTAAATGAATTTCAAGATTTTGTAAAAACATATGCTGTCTCAAGTACTGACAAGCAAAGAAACTATGAGTAAAATTGATGTAACTCGTATGATCCATATCTATAGATGTATCCATGCCATGATTTCACGCGATATCTTACCAAAAATTACCTATACAAATGTAAGAAACCAAAGTGAAACTAATACTTCTGTTTGGAAAACAAGTGCCCTGCGAAGTACTGACAAATTAAGTATTTAAATAAAGGAAAAATCCCAATTTCTTAAATAAACGATTTGCGTACAAAACTTTTACAGATTCTTTTGAGCATTTGCATAACCTGCCCCTTACAGTCAATTATCCATGTTCTCCTTTTAGACAGTAGCCTATATTGCTAATGACGTTAAGCATACTATGATATAAATAAAATACAATTGCAAATGCAACTTTAGTTAGTAATATTAATATCTCGTAAATTTACTAAAAAAAATATTCTTAATAGTCAAGAGTAATACTTTAAAGATACTATTTATTTATTTATTTGTATTTTTATTTTTGTAAAAAATAACTGTTCCCCTATCATTAGAGGTTAATTTTCCAGGATCCGGATGCCAATGTAAGTGAATGTTGTCTAAAGAAATTCATCACTATTACATTTCTTCTCTTTGGACAAACTAGTGAGGGAAAATGAAATTATATATATATATATATATATATATATATATATATATATATATATATATATATATATGTATGTATGTATGTATGTATGTATGTATGTATGTATGTATGTGTATATGTGTGTGTGTTTTTGTGTATCTGTGTGTAAGATTTACAGAGCTTGCTACATAGAAAGCATCGAATACCTAGAGAAATATGACTAAAGGGTCCAAGAAAAACGGAAGCAATGACATATGCACATACAAAAGAAATAAAATTAGACGGAGGAAAGATGACTGAAGTTGAATCTTTCATATATCGAGGGGCAATAACATTCAAATATGGTTCTCTTGTGTTTGAATTTAGCGAAAGACTATAAAAAGCAACTGAAATATTGGGGAGGTTGAATAAGATTAGGAAATCAAATAAACTGATGTTGCTTATGAGTGTAAGATGAGACGTAAATCTTGTACGATCTATTTTCTTGTGCGGACATGAATGATGATGACAATGAACCTATTTGTAGTTCCTCGTTGGTCGAGCGGGTTCCGTTCTCAGCTACCACTCTGTTGGCCGCGAGTTCGAATCTCCGATCGGCCAATGAAGAATAAGAGAAATTTATTTCTGGTGATAGAAATTCATTTCTCGCTATAATGTGGTTCGGATTCCACAATAAGCTGTAGGTCCCGTTGCTAGGTAACCAATTGGTTCTTAGCCACGTAAAATAAATCTAATCCTTCGGGCCGGCCCTAGGAGAGCTGTTAATCGGCTCAGTGGTCTGGTTAAACTAAGATATACTTAACTTTGAACCTATTTGTAAAAGATCTTGTCGGGTTGAAAATAAAACTTTGAGAAAAATATTCTTTAGCAGATGGAACTAGATAGCACCAGTGCAGGTGTTCCTGTTTTTGCTAACAATTTTTCTGTTTTTGCTAACAATTTTTTCTGTGGATTCCACTTTATGAGCTGATCTCGATAAACAACAACATGACTGATGAAAGCAAGCAAGCAAAGCAGAATCAAGTTCTTTTTCAAAGTAACGTAAAAAAAAAGGGGGATAAATGCTTTGGATCAGTACTTGTTGGTAGTCTGAATATATTAACTGCATAGCACGCATATAGCCAAAGAATGAACATCCCTTCAGTGCAATTTGAGTGAGAGACTTTGTTTCAAGACAGCTGAATTGATAAGACCTTTCTAACGAGAATCTAGTCCTTAGCAGCACCTTTACCTAATAAGATCTGATTGCGTCAGAAACTGAATTTCATTTAGTAACTGTGAATACAACCAGCCACATGAAATAGGATAGAGATAAAGAAAGTAGAGACAAATAGATAAAGTGACAAATTCAGATCCATATGCAAAAAGAAACACGTGTCAATCAGCAAGACAGAATTATGGAAACAAAGCAATAACCAATTTCATTCTGAGGTCACTGAATCGAATAGTTTTTGTTTCCATTTACATCGTTATCACTAATCAAGCAGAAACGGAAGAAAATATAATTCATTTGTCCGATAAAACCACATCCCTGAAGTTTCAATTGAACATTTAGACACTGACAAGACGTCTTGACTCGTCTTGAGAAACATCCACAACGAAACGAAGAGACGCCTCGAAAGTTTTTCGAAAACAAGCGAAATTCTACTTTCTACGAAATTCATCGGATGGTTTTCATACCTGCCCTGCTATGAATCACGTAAGGCTTTTCCTAATACTGAAGAGCATTACAGAAATGGTAAATGTTATACGTACGCCTCATACAGAAGAATCCTTGGCCAATGTGAATATTTGAATCTCGATTTTCTACATACCTGGAAAAAGTGAACATTATATTAATATTACATTCATGATTTTTATTAGCATTTCATTTACTAAATTAAATAACAGGTATATGGTGATGACGTAAGAAATCCCATAGCCAGCTTTAACATGGAAATATTTCCAGAATCAATATAATGTGCAATGAATGAGTCTCACGTTCTCTCACCAGCCTTGATATTTACATCAGATTAAAGAAAGTAAAGAACAGAGACAAGTAGAGGAAACAGACAAAGGCACTACTATTCAGAACAATAAAACTAACTCACATATTTAGTGACAAATTCTAAACCTATCTCTTTACTTCTTGCTTCAAGATATTTCTGGAGAATTCAGATGTACCGTTACCACTCTGTTAATTCGTTATCGAAAAACTATGTACATTCTTTTAGATATATCTAAACTCTATTAATTACAAGAACTTTTACTGGAATAATAACAATGGAACGCTGTCAATATCTTTTGAACACTTGAGATCATTAATCTCTTCAACCCTTGGTTCGGAAACTTTCTTACCATTTATCTCATATATTTTTGGAATTGCCTTCTTGTCCTCTGATTCCTATAGTTATAAAATAAATAGAAATCTAAACAAATCTACACCTAAATAACTAGTTAATTAATTAATGAAAAGTAAAAGTCATATATAGCAGCCCTACTTCTTTAAGGTTTTGAATTCATTAAAAGAGCTAGATTCTAAAATTCATTACAAAATTAACAACTGCAGCAAACTTAATATCCTTCATGGTGGAGTCACAATAATGTAGAAACTTGTTATGCTTGGCATAACTACTGTAAGCTAATTCCTCCATCTGTGTGTGTGTCTGTTATAACCTCTCTCTCTCTCTCTCTCTCTCTCTCTCTCTCTCTCTCTCTCTCTCATCTCTCTCTTTTAATAGTCTCTCAGACATCATGAAAATTTTTAGTCTCCAAAAAAAAAAAAAAAAAAACTTGGATATACTAAAAATGTTAGGCACCACCAAAATTACTGGGGCCAGTACTTGCCTTCTGACAGACAGCATCCCTTCAGTAAACAACTGAGTAGGATTCTCAAGGCCAGACTTGTAGAAATTGATTTTAGCGGTACCTTTGAATTAGTTATACATGAGGCTCTTTTATAAGAACTGTAAAGTTCTACAGTATTTCTACGTAATCAGCAACAGAGGGTGGTTGATGACAGTGCTTTCACAGACCTTAGACCTATTACTTAAAGTCCACAGGGATAATGTTCATGCACTTTTTTTTTTTTTTTTTTTTAACAAATGCTCTGCTTGGAAGTGTACAAAATCAGAAGTACGTTAGGCAGACGATAATGATCTCTCTGCAGCTATTCGCTTTCTCGAAGCACGTCAGTGAATTTGCTGTCTGCAGAAACAGAGATCTGGGAAGGACCAGTATGTGATGTGGCCAGAGGATCATGATACGGGCTCAGGCGAAACTAAAACTTAATTGACAGCCCAATTTTGTACCCGCTCCGGCTCCCGCTCCATTATTTACTGTGCACATTCAACGCCTTCTTTTATGATTCAGAACATCTGGTCATACCTAGCGTTCTATTCGACTTCAGACTTTCTTTTTCATGTCAAATATGTCATCTGTTTTCTTCTTCTGTTCTGCTAATACTGGAATACTGTTCTCCAATATAAATGCCATCTTTTCTTCGAAACAGGTATGATAGACGTGGCTGTCTGTATTTTTTTTTTCAATAATGGTAATTATGACGTAGACCATTGCAACAAGGAACCAGCACCCCAAAAGATAGTTGTGCTGAACATCAGTGAGGGTAATTTCCCTCACAAAAATCCTTCTGAAGTATTTATATGTTACAGAACCACTTGCATTCCAGAATGACACTTACGTATTTTTTTTTATTTTTGTTATTTCATTATGTTGTCAATGGGTGTGATGAGTAGGCTATCTCGTTTGGTACTGGTTGAACAATGTCGTTACTCGCTTTGTTGAAATTCATGTGAGTTTTGTTTTAGATATATTTACAACAGTGAACTTGATTACCATCTGTAAGTTTTTGTTAATATGAGCCTTGTAAGCAAGTTCTGTATTCCCACTCAACGCACTATTGGCCTCCTTCCTTGTAAAGTCCGCATGCAGAATGTAACAGCTGACTAAAGTTCTGTCGTGCGCTGTGAGTGCGTGGATTCAAAATGGGAGAATGATCTTATCATTTGAACTTTGTTATAATTTGATTCGTTTCAGTGCCAAAAGATTTTTTAATTCCTTTCGAGTGGTCCCTTATTCGTTTATTTTGAACACAACCACCCATTTGATAGGTTTAACTTAGTGTTTCAACTAATTTTGTTTAAATTCAACAATTGCGTTCTATTTATCCTTCCCACATTTTATTTCGATGATTTTGTGCTGTGAGTTCATTGAATTGTGAATATAACTTCATCTGACAAGCATTACATCGAGTTCCAACTTTGAATATTAGCAAGCAGCTTATAGAAACAAGGAGGCCTGTTGAGTCCTCTAAGGTTCAAAAATCAACCCGTGACCACTCGTAAGATTTAGAGAGAGGTAGCCGCTTCTCTGCCGCCGCTTCTCAGAAACTTATGACCCGAGCCCACAAATCTGAGGCACCTAATTGTGGTATGGCCCTATTCCTTAGCAGCGGTAGCATGTCATTCTTGTGGATGTTGAGTTGGCCTGGAAGGCATCACGCTTCTTTAGAAACCGCCAAAGGGGAGTGTGGATGTTGTTATATAAGGCTTTTGGCGGCTTTCGACCCAATTAACAATATTCAGCATACAGTCCACTAAGTCCATACGATAAGTTTTTACCCCATTCGACATTCATATTCTTGGCAGAACTAAGCAATAGCTCCGCATCGGGCATTACTTTGGAAGTTGATTTTGCCTATAGTATTTTGGTGGCTTGTCAAAAATTTACCGTTAAGTTTTGTCGATCAACTGTAATTAACGTCAGAAGTTGTACGCTGGCCATCCTGGAATGCTGCTGCGCATGCGCAGTGTTATAGGAGAGCTTTAGGTGGAGTGTACTTCAACGGGGGGGCAGGGGGCGGAGCCTCGCGGCTAAGTAACACGGCCTGCTAGGTTAGGTTTACTTTAAATTAGTATAGTTCCTTTTATAATAAATTTCCTTAGCCAATCCCTTCTTAAACATATGGCTCCCTGACGTTCCCAAAGGGTCCCCAACCATAGGGTAGATATGAGGTTAATCGTAACTGACCGACAAAAAACAACGCACTCTCCATCAGCAACACTATAAGTATAGGAAAATTCAACTCCCAAGGTAATAGTCCGTGCAGAGATCTTACTTAGATATGCCATATTCTTCCAATGTACCAGATAATTCTAAAGAATCTTTCATTTCTTTTGCTAATAAACTGCTGAGCGTTAATGATGTTATTGCTCCTAAGCTGAAAAGAGGCTGAGATATTGCACCTAACGCCCATGCACTGTTGCTTGAGTGTTTCTGACATGTGATGGTTTATATATTTTTCTCTTATCATTTCGCAGGTTTAATACCATAATTTTCTATTTTTCAGCATGTTGGCAATCTATGAGAGAGAGAGAGAGAGAGAGAGAGAGAGAGAGAGAGAGAGAGAGAGAGAGAGAGAGAGAGAGAGAGAAGAGAAATAGACTAGTTCCCCATAGACTTGTTAACGTTTTCTTTCGTGAGCACCACTAACGTTCATAGAAAATGAATTCCTTTGATTAATGGTAGACTTACAGAATATACAGCCTCGCCCATACCCTTGTTTACTAGTGTCCAAAGACAAAAGTGGAAAAGACAGCTAATCAAAAGATATATTTAAGACTTGAATTGTTCACCAACCATTATAATAATTCTAAACATTTCTCTCAGGAGTCTTTTCGTAGATTTTGTATTGCAAGCTGTCAGTGAGTTTATCTGATGAATATAATCAATATATTGTTTAATTTTTTTCCTGAAGTATGTATTTTCATGTTCAACTATTTCACTAGGGAATGACCTACGACAGACTTCTTTTCTTGTATGGTTGTGAATTTTGGGCGCTGTATCACAGCCAGACCAAGAATACTTAAATAGAAACTCCTTTCTTTTACATACTGGTATTGATTCAATGTTATATGGTCCATTTTGACCAGCTGACAAATATAATTCAACTTCTATGTCTAGAAATGAGAACATCCAACATTATCACAGAACAAGCAATAGATGATATAGACACTTTAATCGTAAAAACCGCAATTGTAATGGCATCAAATGCGTGTTCCCCGGTAATAGTTATAGCACAAGACAAATATTTTGGTTTTACTTTGCTACCACAGGCCTTCATATACGAAGAACTTATATTTGTTAGCTGGTCAAAAGGGACTATATAACATCGAATCAATACCAATATGTGAAAGAAAGGAGTTTCATTCAAGTGTTCTTGGTCTGGCTGTGATACAGCGTCCAAAATTCACAGCCATACAAAAAATGATGTCTACCGTAGGTCATTCCCCAGCGAAATTGTTGAACCATTCTTTAAAAAAGAAGCTTCATGGGAGAGTATTAAAGTAACAGGGATTGGGGCAATGAAAATCACCTATGGTATTACAAATACCTTAGAAAGAAAAGGAACGGCAGTCCAGATTATTCCAACAAGCACATAGGGGTAAGATCAGTCCAGAAATTCTACCACCAACAGAATATGCCAGTACCCAGCATGCTCTGAGAGTGCGTCACCAATTAATAACCTGGAAAGAACTGATACTGAAGCTTTCAGCCCAAATAGAAGAGGATGGGAACTTGATCGAAGTCACAAGTTAAAACCTAAGATGCTTATTGGTAATATTACCCTTGATGAACTGCTGAAATAGGTATGTTGCAGTTGCAGGGAAAGTAAAAACCAGTGCCAAACAGTGTGATGCAGCTGTAGAAGAGAGGGCTCTTTTGCGTTACAGCTTGTGGGGTCTACGGTGGCCATTCTTCAATTGGAGAAGCGGCACTGATAAATGATGACTTGTTAGAGGAAGATGAAGGTATCTAATTTAGTTTTGATAATATTAGTTACAGCTTTTCTTAAACAAATTGCAAATAATATTAGAATAGTAGTATCTATATTAGGATCTTTGTTCTTTCATAGATTCACCCTTGTACTGTCAAGTAGGTACTGAAATTGTTTAATTGTGTTTAAAACACTATTTGGAATATAATCGCTATATTCAGAGATATTAAGTTAAAACTTAATTTATTTAGAATATATATATTAATGTTTCTACAGTTTTTCCTTGGATATTTTGTTTTCAAATAAATGATATTTTTAAGATAAAGAATGAATTGCTTATTGTTTTGATATTTCATGATGAAATTGAAATACTAAAAAAATTAATTGCAATATCTCCAACATGATACATTTTGATATTCTGAATCTAATTTTTTTTATTCAATGTACTTTTTTTTTTAATAAATGACCATTTGTGAGTTATATAAAAAAAAGGCTATATTTTTCTTATTATTTTACGACGAAATTGAGATACTTAAAATTTCAATTGCAATATCTCCTATATAATTTGAGCTATGAAGTTAAAAGTTACATCATATGGTGTATTTTGATATTCTTCTCTTTTTTTTTTTTTTTTTTTTAAATAAATGACCATTTTGTAGTTACATAAAGAACGCTAAATTTTTCCTGTTTTTTATGAAGTTGGGATACAACAAATTTTAACTGCAATGTCTCCTACATAATTTGAGGTATGAAGTTAAAATCACGTCACATGATGTATTTTCACATTCTGCATCTTTTTTCCTCTATGAGCTTCTTCCCCGTGAGCGACCGATTTCCAGATACAGAGAAAAAGAAATATGATTAAATCTGACATCAATCAAATTTTCAACGGCCATAGCAGCCGAACTATTAGATAATTTTGAGACGGGGACTGAAGCACTGGTTATGTTTTTATGATTCCAACTTTTGTTCTTCTATGCCCTGCTTTCATATGAGTAGCGGTTTCCAAGTTTTTTTCGTTTAACCATTTTTATGGTAAAAAATGCTTCTATTTTGGCCATTAATGTGTGGTGATGAAGGAGGCCCAAAAAATATGTTGCCCAACACTGAGACATTGTAATTTTTTTTTTTTTGGTGATACTAGATACATATCCCTCCACACTCCCGCAAAAATCAGATTCTTGTGAATTTTTTCAGATTTCATGCATTTTGCCTTAATTTTACGTTATACTAGCCTTATGAAAATATCCAAAATGGCAGTTATTCAAGCAAAGCATAACATTTGTAGGCCAAAAATATCTATTGGGCCTCATCCAAGCGACTTTGCTTAGTAGATTATCAACAACCGACAGAATTTATAAATTATCTCACATACAAGTAACTGTTCTATGGTCCTATACAGATTAGGTGCTCTTTGCCCTGCACTTTGTACCAAACAATGGGACAAAAGCCTAGAAAAAAAAACTATAAATTGTGGTCTTGCTACTGCTGGCTTGGATTTAGGAATGCTGTAGAAAAACGGTTTTCAATGTATTAAAATGTACAGACAGTAAATCTTTACCTAAAAATACCAGAATACCATTTGTCATGGAAGCATCAGCTACCCTATGAAAATGACAACAACGGATGACCTAGGTCCTTTTCCACCAACATCTAAGTGGACCAGATATATTTGGGTAACAGTTACTTCTCAATGTGGCAAGAGGCTGTTTTTTACAGGGTCATAACAGACACAATTGTGAATGTTGTTGTTGGCTGTCTGCTGTACAGTAGTTTCGGATGCCGTGGTGCAATTCAATCATGCCAAAAGTTATTGTTTGAGTCAGAAAGGATTAAAGAAGTTCGTAAGCTCACTGTATTGAAGAAAAAAGATAAGACCAAAACATCCACAGTATGTTGGGACTTTACAGGCAATGTTACAGTACCCTGTACCCAGTAAACAAACTAACTGGGATCAACATCTACAGAAAGTACTTTCGGAATAAAGGACAAGTACCTAGTCGTCTACTAAGTTCACCCCAGGTTATTTATCCAATGGTAGAAATTTGCACTTATCCATTGCATTACTTGGTTTGGGAACAATCTTAGCAAGCACGTCAGAAACAAAAGTATATTTATGATAGCAGGGTTGCAAACCAAGAGGTTAAGGAGGGTGGCAAAGTCCTTAAGTGTATCATATCAACAAGAGGAAAGAGGAAAAAGGTGTTGATTTTCCACTGCAACAAAAGGCCACCACCAACGTTCGGGTATGCCTGCGCAAGTCTGCCTGCACAGTAGACATGTGCAGGCATATACCATCACCACTAATGACAGTTTTTTTTTCTCAGTTCTTTATAGCAGCCATGGCGTCAACATACGATGCTCTGGCAATAATTGGCTCGCTGACAGCAACATAAAATAAACCTAAAAAAGAAGTCCAGTAGAGTGGCTGTTATTCATTTTTAACATGTGATGTTAGTTAATGAATAAACTTAGACTATTATTGCTTTATTTGTTCTATTAGTCTATTGAATATTATTTTGTTCTCATTTTAAAATTGAATTACCCACATGATGCATAATCATGAATAGACGCATATATGCCTAGTCTTGTTTTACACTGCTTCGCTATAGAGAATATTTATTCTCATTTAAGAACTGACTAGCATATATGGTTTATAATTATGAATAAACGTGCATGGGCATACAAGGACAATGTCTTTGTCAGCTGCAGAATCGATCTCCTTTAGTTTTTTCGACTAATCCAAAATATGCAGATTTTTTTAAAATCTGTTGTGATAGTCTGGATTTTAGTTACCGAAGACACTGCTCATCTTATGAAGACATTTCGGAGTGATGTTGCATTTTCAGCTTTCGTTATACACTATTTTTCTGTGGAAAATTGCAAAATTATAGGTGTATATTAATCTGACACCCGCATCAATTATTGAAAAGTAAATCAATCCGATACATCATTAATTAAGGTATAAACACTTCTGTATCTGACAAACACTCTTCACCTGAGGACGGGAAGAGAGCTGAGCGAAAAATGTGGGCTCCCCACACTAAAGTTCAGGAGCGCCTGCGCAGGTTGTTTCGACGCAGGCGTACCCAGGGTCCTTCTCTGGATCCTGGGCGTGTCGACTGAGAAGCGCTCTTTGCTCAGGTCGCCTGCGCAGGCAGAAAAAACTGTGCAGGTTGCCCACATTAACGTTCGGGTGAGCCTGTACAGGTCGACTATGCAGACAAACCTGCGCAATTATACCTGAACGCTAGTGCCGGCCTTAAATGAACGAAACTCCCGTGTTATGGAGCGGGTAGAGACTTGAACAAAAAGCAATTGGGCATGCAGGATTCACATAGCGGAGGAAGTCCTGATAGGATGGATGAAGAAATAGCAGATGATGGTATGCCTTTAGCCAAGGAACTTTCCCCTTTCCGATGGGATGTTTCATCCACTTGCAACTTTTCAAATTAGACAACAAAATGAAGAGGAGATAACTACTGAGACCTGCACACGAGCCAAGGAGACTTCTAAAGGAGGGAAGACGGAGAAAGGTTTTCTGTACAGCGTATAATGCTGTATGAAACTCTCGATGTGCTACAAAATGAAACTCTCAGCCACGACCGGGCAGCGCTCAGTTGCTCCCCAGATGCGGTCAAATGAAGATACGTCGGCGGCTGGTAGGTCTAGCGGTGCCAGACGCACGCTCCATGGCTAAACTTCACCTAAATAAAATAAAAACTACTGAGGCTAGAGGGTTACAATTTCGTATGTTTGATGATTGGAGGGTGGCTAATCAACATACCAAACTGCAGCCCTCTAGCCTTAGTAGTTTCGAGGATCTGAGGGCGGACAGAAGTGCGGACGGACAGACAAAGCCAACTCAATAGTTTTCTTTTTCAGAAGACTAAAAGATGGGCACACACGGGAGACCAGCTTTAATTAGGGCGAATACTACAAAACGCAGCACCGTTACTAGAAAAAATATCGTTATTCTCAATTAAAGATTATTCTTTCGAAAAAAAAAAAAATCCTAAATGCAAATAATGCTCAGTTTCCCCGCACAAAACAGAAGGCCAACAAGTTAAAAAAGGAAAAAATAAGTCCACAATAACAAAATAATAATAACAAATAAAATACCAAAGTATTATACATATACACACATATATATGTATATATATATACATACATATATATATATATATATATATATATATATATATATATATATATATACACATATATATATATATATATATATATATATATATATATATATATATATATATATATATATATATATAAATATATATATATATATATATAGTGTGGCTCCCGACGAACAATGATCACCAACATAATCATATTTAACTATTGAATCGTGGCTGTACCCACTATAATAAGGCTTCCACAGCATAAACGCTTTATACACCTACACAGACAGCTCATCAGCAAGGCACACGCTGTGCCCGTCACTTTTCGTACCCACTCTCGCTTCCTGGCTGTTAAGGCCTTTCCTTTGCAGTCCACATGTATATATATATATATATATATATATATATATATATATATATATATATATATATATATATATATATATATATATATATATACATATATATATATGTATTGTATCATGTATCAAAAGCTTAGTCAAGGACACATGACCATTTAACATAACATTACAATCCTTCATTGCTACAAATCTGTATTCATGATGAATGCACATGACGAAATGTCAAAGCTGAATTCAAAAGCGCTGTTAACGTTATATATAACTGGGATGATATTAAATCATTTTTTCCCAGAATTAAATGGCTGTGACATTTAATGTACGGGTGATATCAGTGCCATCAATTGGAAAATCTCTTCGGTATTGCAAGCAGAGGGTTTTATGAAAATTTTCAGTATTGCTTTGCAGTGCATGCTAATATTAATGCAAGTCTACTTGGAATTACTTAGTATATCTATCGAAAGACAGTGGCTGGTGGGAATGGACTGATAAATAGGCGGTTAATGTATGGAAAGACACCAAGAAATTAATATATTACACTTAACTGATGATAATACATACGTGTGTGAATATGCTCTGTAATAAAGCGTTTCTCGATCGGCTCATCAATTGCTGGCTTGCTGCCAGACCAATGGCGCAGACCCATCGGTCAATCAGGGGGAATTGCCTACATGCAACTACGGGTGTGCAGACATTCCTTCCATTCCCTAATTAGTGACTCTGTCATACCTTTACCATAGTAATGCGCCTCCCCGTGCGCCATCCCACAAACCGTTAGTGTCTTTCCATAATATAACCTCTTGCTTGTCTGTCCGTTCCCATCTGACACTTCCACAACTCTTCAACCCTTCAACTCTTGCATCAACAGGTCTGATTTTCTAAACCCTCTAAATTGAGAAACATTACAACATACTCACCATCACCATACAACTGCACACTCTTCAGACAGCTTCTCTGCACTTGTGTCCAGCTTCACAAAGCATTATCCCTACATTTATATCCCTTCAAAATACTTCATCTCTTTTCACTTCCTTTGTCCTTGAATAGTGTATTCACCATCTTGTATAGCCTAGTACATCATGATCATCTCCTCAGTTCGGAAAATTAAATTCAAATAATCTCAATTTCCTTCTATAAGCTTCCATTTTCCATTCCCACCACTTACTGATTTTGTTCCTTGTTTGTATCCACTTGCGCCTGGAGCCATTTCTTTCGACTATGTGACTCCGTCCTAGAATTTCACATTCTCCTTCTACTTCAGTGACCCCAACCATACTCTCTTACAAATAAACATATACACATATCTACCTATATATTTATTTGTCTGTCTATCTGCCTTCTATCTATCTATCTATATATACAGTGTACACATTATAATATATATATATATATATATATATATATATATATATATATATATATATATATATATATATATATATATATATATATATATATATATATATATATATTATATATAAATAAATATATATATATATATATATATATATATATATATATATGTATATATTATACATATATATATATATATATATATATATATATATATATATATATATATATATATATATATATATTCATATATATATATATATATAATATATATATATTCAGATATATATATATATATGTATATACATGTATGAGATTATATATATATTCACCTATTAAGCAGTTTCTCGAATGGGTCCATAGTAGAAGAAGAACAAGAAAAGATCGTTTGCTGCTGAAACAATAGTAAATTCCCTAAGCAGGAAACTTCCTCAACCACCAGCTATTTCCTACACTACATAGAAAGTTCATCAGCAGTTCCTCAACACAGCTGGGCAACTTATGCGTGTGACTTTGCAGTTCGTAGTTCATAGGACCCTTCCCTTCTAACACTCCTGTCAATCATTCACCCGCACTTCCTCGGTTTCCTTTTCCTGTTCCACTTACAACTGTTCATCCGCCTATTGTCCTCTTCCAGTCTACAGTGATCAAATCCCCTGATCCATCTTTTCACCATCATTTGTGACTTATTTTCGTGTATCTTAAATTACACCTTTTCAGGCCTGTAACTTCACAAACGCTAGACAGTTTAAGTGAACAGATTCCATTACCTGTTTCATTAACTTTAAATATACTGTACAAACTTCAGTTCCATACCGGAGAATTGGTTCAACAATCTTATAGGCCTACTATATGAAAACTTTTACTTCCATAGCTTCTTCTTCCTAGTGTCTTGCAGAGCTCCTGCTATCTTCCATACTTCACACAGGCACACATCACCCTCAAGCACGCACACACAACATCTCGGTGATGTCTGTTAGAGCTCAAGCAGGAAAACAGAATGTAGGAGACAGGGAAAGGAAGGCTATTTTTTAATGAATTTTTTTTTTTCTGTACCCACTTAGTTTGTAAGTGGGTACGTAAGTGTGCTTGTTGTTCTACGTGGGTGACTGCCAGATGTCTATCTCTCTTTCTCTACTTATGACAGTTCTTGTGTGGGTTTTGCTGTTTCCCGCAATCTCTCTCTCTCCTAATTAATTTTATCTCTAGATCACTCATTACATCTCCCTTTATTTGCTTCTCGTTCGTTCTTTTCTCTCTCTCTCTCTCTCTCTCTCTCTCTCTCTCTAATTAATTTTATCTCTAGGTCACTCATTACATCTCCCTTTATTTGCTTCTGCGTTAGCACTACCGTTTCTCTCTCTCTCTCTCTCTCTCTCTCTCTCGTCGTATATTTGTCAGATGTTGCTCATGACCACTCTTTTACATCGTTCTGAATGATGACAGAAACAAATCTGAATCGAGAGAGAGAAAGAGAGTCTGCATTACCTACAAGGACCTCATCGTTTCTTGATTTTTTCACACTTCTTCGATACGCTTGTAACTACAAATTTGAGATGCATGAGCATCAAATGAGGAACGATGTTAAGACAAAGCACTGTAGTTGAGGTTTCTTCATTCGTTGTGTTGTGTGTGTGTGTCTGCGTATGTGTGTGTTTGTGTGTGTATGTGCGTGTGTGCGTGTTTATATGCTCATGTCCGCAGGTCATATATATTTTTCTTACGTTTCTTTCATTGTAAACGAAAACTCTCTCTCTCTCTCTCTCTCTCTCTCTCTCTCTCTCTCTCTCTCTCTCTCTCTCTATAAATATATATATATATATATATATATATATATATATATATATATATATATATATATATATATATATATATATATATATATGTGTGTGTATATGTGTGTGTGTATGCGCGCGTTTATATGCTCATGTTTGGAGGTCTTTTTTTACGTTTCTTTCATTGTAAACGAAAACGTCTCTATATATATATATATATATATATATATATATATATATATATATATATATATATATATATATGTGTGTGTGTGTGTGTGTGTGTGTATGCGCGTTTATATGCTCATGTCCGCAGGTCATATATATTTTTTACGTTTCTTTCATTGTATATATATATATATATATATATATATATATATATATATATATATATATATATATATGTTTATGTGTGTGTGTGTGTGTGTGTGTGTGTGTGTATGCGCGTTTATATGCTCATGTCCGCAGGTCACATATATATTTTTTTACGTTTCTTTCATTGTAAACGAAAACATCTCTATAACAGAGTATATTCATTCTTTAAAATCGTGTTCCTAACTCGAGGGTCGTAACATCAGAATGGGCCAGGGAGCCATTTCCAACTGTCGCTAATTTCCTGTGCGATATCGTAATTATTACCTTGTCAGATATGGCGTTTCTGGCTGATAGCAATATCGTCTTATGTTCGTATCCCCAGGTCCTCTGGAGATTTCTGTCAGTGTAAAAGAATGAGACCATTTCCATGAACGCCTATGTTTCGATTCGTAAAGCGAAAGCGAGTGGTAGGACTGCTTTTTGCAGGTGATGGTGGTTTCTTTGTATTCGCAAATTAAATGATGTTTCTTGCCATTGCAAGAAGGGATATTTATATTATCTGAACGTCTGCTGGGAAAAGTGAAATGTGAAAACACTACTATTAACCTTGCATTTCGGAGGGCAAAACTTCATATGATTCTTAAATAATTATCTTAAAAAGCGAGTTTGACTCTTAGACAATGTGCAGAAAATAAAACAAAAATACTTTAGTGAAACTAAAATCCTTTTTTCATTTCGACTTACTTGGTTTGGCACACAATGTTCACCTATTCTGTACTTTCATTAGTAGGTTTCACTAGATTACAAAGAGCAATTTTAGTGACATCTACGAAACCCAGGAGGCTTTTCTCGGTTAGTCAATAACAATAACTGTGGAGTTATTGGGTTTATTTCACAAATGCTGCAAAGGTATGTAATTCTTTCAAGACTGCACCTAGCTGAATAGAACGTCAGAAAGTGATTATAAGAACACATATCTTTTTCTCAGCATCACACATATCACTAAGCACTGAGTAATTAAACCAGAGATTAATCTGCCTTTGGAAAATGACCCTAAGCGGAACAAACTTTTACTCCCCTTGGAAGGGAAGCACATTGCCCTTGTCTATAAAGAAGAAGAGTTCATTTGTATAAAGAAAGCAGTAACTAGAAAGACAGAACTTAAATAAGACGCTGAGTGGTTGCACCTACTTTCAGTATGCCAAAGGAAGCAAGCAACAGCCACTCCGTGCTTGTTGCTTTAAGCTTTCCTTCTCCTTCCCTCTACTGTAGTGGTTCCCAACCCTTTTTTGGCCATCCCCCACCTGATCGCCTCTAAAATCCTGATGCCCCCTGTGGTGATATATAATTCTTATATTCACATGGAGGAAGCCTAAAAGGCCGCTAACATCCTCGAATTGCCCCCCCTTAAAAATCAAATTCCACCGGCCGCCTCCCCCGGTGGGACGTACACCCCACGTTGGGAAACACTGCGCATAGGCCACTCTCAGTGGTCGATGGCCAACGTTGAAAATGGCCATCAACTTTTAGTGGCCGATATTAATTTGACCCTCACACGAACCACCTACGGATCACTTATAATGGTGAATTGTATTGATGATGCGTGTTTCTGATTTGCCGTTAAAAGAAAGAAAATGTCATAATACAGTACTGCACTCTGCTTGGCCCGAGTTCGAGTCTCCGACCGGCCAATGAAGAATTAGAGGAATTTATTTCTCGGTATAATGTGGTTCGGATTCCACAATAAGCTGTAGGTCTCGTTGCTAACTAACCAACTGGTTCTTAGCCACGTAAAATAAGTCTAATCCTTCGGGCCAGCCCTAGGAGAGCTGTTAATCAGCTCAGTGGTCTGGTTAAACTAAGGTATACTTAACGTTTTTTTTCCGTAGTAAGGCGAAATTTTCTACATGAAAAGTTCAAAACGTACATGACGTAAAGCATTCTTATCTCCTCTACATGACAAGCATTCTCTGTCCTCGCATGCTACCTCACTCAAGATATTTCTTCTCATGCTCACTTTAAATATAACCGTTAGACAATTTTTTGCTGAAAAATCTTAGAGAAGTGAATGGGAATTAATTTCCAAAAGGGTCGCCATCAAATAAGACAATTAAAACTTAAATAAATGTTACTGGAGAAAGTCAATTCCCACTTGTGTTTGTTTTGACTTTTCCAGTTCCCAAGTCCAAAGTTTTGTTTATTTAGCTCTCAAAAAGTTCTCCAATTTCACCATCTCCTCCCAGTCCTTGCTTAAACAGTTTATCTGTAAGATAAGGAGGGTTTTTGCGGTTTTCTTTTAATGAAGCAAAACATGAAAGATATAAAGCAGCGGTTGAGGGTGGGGCGAGAAAGAGAGGAAAAATCACAAGCACTTGTTGTGTGCTCTGAAGGACGAGACTGACAAGTCTAAAAACGAGAGGAGATTCACCCGAGTCTAGGAATTAGCGACTGTGTGCAGGAGTGAGCTTTTTCAGATTGTAGAAATGTTCGTTTAAAGAGCAGTTATGATAGTGCGTAGAAATTTTGGAAGCTAATTATTGTGATGAAGGGGAATCTTGCGTCGTGATAGTTCACTGTCGTCTCCACAATGAAAGTGTCGCTTCTCGTTGGGAAATTACAGTGAACTGCAAACTTCAAGATGTTTCCTGTTGTTAAAGGACTTGCATCTTTCAATGCAAAGTCAAAATCAGTATTGAAAGATCTGACGGAGAGGCTAACAGTGACCAAATGACGACCTGTGCTTGTATAACCGTAACATTTGCTCTGAAAACCTCGTACTGTGTCCACAACAAAACACATTGTCCTATAGGACGAAATTATTTTGCTCTTTTTTATAGCGAGCATCATTGTGTAGCATGTTGACAAAAAGTTAAGTATACCTTAGTTTAACCAGACCACTGAGCTCATTAACACCTCTCCTAGGGCTGGCCCGAAGGATTAGATTTATTTTACGTGGCTAAGAACCAACTGGTTACTTAGCAATTTGTTACGAAACTAGAACGGTGGATGCCGTTAAAACCAATGGAATACAGTAGATAATACTCCTTTCAGAAGTGAAGTTGATGACCTGACGAAATAACAAACACGTGATAGTAAAGGTCGTTGAGATTCTGTTGACGAAACGTTCCACCACGATTTGCAAAACCTTCACAATAAAAGCAGAGATGCGAACCTGAAGCCCTATGGCAACTTCCTTATTTTTATATTAATTTTATACGAAAGGCAATGCTTTTCGTACTCTGGTATCGAAAATAAAATTTTATTTAGAGTACGAAGCAAAGGAGAGACATTCAAGCGAATAATCCTTATTTCAGAGGCTCTTTATAACGACAAAATTTCCAGGCCCTTAGTATCAAGAGTTATCTGAGCCACCTTGTTGCCTTATAAGTAATGATCCATATTTTTCCTTGGCCACCCCTTGTCAAACTTTGGAAACCTATAGTGGGCCCCCTCCGGAACCTAAGGCCCACGGTTTTAAGAAACTTGAATCCGCACTTTAGAACTTCAGAAGTTTAAGCACACAGGGGTCTCATCTCAAAGTTTAATTGTTTTATCTCATGTTTCCCTTTGCCATTTCGCTTAAATAGTTTATTCTTATACTTCTTTAATCATTTTTACATGTTGCGGTCCTCTCCGGTTCCTGGCATCTCCCACTGGAAGGGAGTGTGGCCAACTATTGGGAGAAACTTGAAACACTTTTTAAAGTAAATATTGCTTTAATTTAAGTCTAGTTTGTTGAAATTGATTCAAGAGGTCTAGAGGATACAGAAATAATAATTATTTCCTCAGATATACATACATTTATAACCGGAGGACAAATGTCCATGTCAATAAAATGAATTGTTCATCTCTCTCTCTCTCTCTCTCTCTCTCTCTCTCTCTCTCTCTCTCTCTCTCTTAAAGTGGATTCAAGCACATTTTCTTATTATGTAAATTTCTTCAGGCATTTCATGATTTCTCATGTTTAATGCCTGTTATTTCTACGTTAGTTGTATTATCATAGTATTCAAAAAAAAAAATCGAAACTACTTCAAGACTATATGAGTTTCCCTGTTGCTGTAATACATGATTTTGTGTTTCGCCAGAAAAAAAAGTTAGGAACCCCTGGCTTACATGACTCAAAAGACAAAATGTCTATGGGCTTATTTCAGTGAAGGCTGGTGATAAATGTTTCCTGGACAGACGTTTTCCCGTGAAATCTACGTGAGATACCGAACATCCTTTGCAAGGTGTCACGTCTAGACCAGTACCCTTAGAAGAAGTATATCTTAGTTTAACCGGACCATTGAGCTGATGAACAGCTCTCCTAGGGCTGGCCCGAAGGACTAGACTTATTTTACGTGGCTAAGAACCAGTTGGTTACCTAGCAACGGGACCTACAGCTTATTGTGGAATCCGAACCACATTATAGCGAGAAATGAATTTCTATCACCAGAAATAAATTCCTCTAATTTTTCATTAGCCGGCCGGAGACTCGAACTCGGGCCTAGCGAGTGCTAGGCGACAACTCTACCGACACGCCCAACGAGGAACTAGTACCCTTAGAAACAAATGACACTGGGGTAGATAATAGCAAAATATTATCCCCTCACAACGCTTCACCAGTTACATCCATAAGGGAATTTCTTCAGTCACTTAAGTCAGATCGGATTTTTCCAAGAGGAATTGAGAAAAATAAGTATTCCATTAAGTAGGCAAATAGGAGATGTATTCCACATTCCAATTCTTCTACAGTAAGAGGGAGGAAAGACAAAAAGATGCAAGAATTGCATTGAACTGAATAAAGAATTTAGGCCAAAGGCCAAGCACTGGGGACCATGGGGTCATTCAGCGTTGAAACGGAAATCGACAGTGAAATGTTTTAAAGGTGTAACAGAAAGAAAGCCTCGCAGTTGCACTATGAATCAGCTGTTAGGAAAGGGTGGTAACCAAGATGGAAGAAAGAGAATATGAAATGAGGTACAGTAAAAGGGTCGAAAGGGGTTGCAGCTAGGGGCCGAAGGCATGCTGCAAAGAACCTTAAGTAATGCCTACAGAGCACCTGACGACGGCTACTCCCCTACGGGGAAAAGATGCAAGAGTTATTGTTCTTTGTAAATACTCACTGAAGGCTCTTTAACTTACCCATTATGTGAGTCGGTGAATCGATCATTGTAACTTAAATGGCATAAGTACAGATACGCTAACTGCCGCTTTCTGCTTGAACGACCGATTATTTCGGCAGTTATATCTAGTTTCAGTTCCAATTAGGCTTTCAAAGCTTCAGAGTGGGAAAGGAGGAATTCAGTTAGAAAATCCTAAATGTAATACAAGAAAATATTTATTTATTCTCAAGAAACAGCTCCATAATTCATACGGGAAACGTATCGTTGATTATTTCAGAAACATTACAATACACTAAGCAATCTCGCCACAAAACCCTGTGAGTTGTTCTTGCTTCAAAACGTCATTTCCAAGAGCGGTTCTGGAAATTGGAAAACGAGGCAAGTTTTCTTTTGATAGATTTGTAAGCTAGAAAGCTGGCAACATTTTTATGAGGCTCATCCACGAGCGGCGCCACCCGATCCAGTCTCTCTCCCGATCCCCGTCCTGCCATTCAAGCCACCTTCCACATCTCCCTCCCCTCCCCTCTACCCCCACCATATCCTGTCCCACCTCACCCTCCTCTTCAGTCGCCCGCCCTACACTGATCGCTAATCGTTGTTAGATTCCTCCACCAAGGCCAGCTTAGCAGCAGCCGTTAACAGGAACAAACTGCGGAATAGAAGCATCAAACACCAGCGGAGATTCTTCCACTTTGAGGGAGGGATGTAGATGTAGGATCTTCTAGGACTAACTATATAGCCTGAATGTTGGTTATTTCTCTAATGACACCCCGTTTCCTTTGCCTGCACACACAAGCACTGAGTAGTCTGGCATATTCTTCGCTCATTCTCTTTCTTTACACATCCGACAACTGCGAATATATCAAGCCATGTCATCCTCGTGACAACACCGTTGATACGGTTCAGATTTAACTAAGTTATATATGGCGTGTTGAGGCAAATGCAGTTTCAGAAGAAGAGCGTCTTTATCGACGGTGTGAGGGCGGACTCATCCACCAGTAGCCGTAAGAGGTCAGTGCATAATGTGGTTCGGATTCCACAATAAGCTGTAGGTCCCGTTGCTAGGTAACCAATTGGTTCTTAGCCACGTGAAATAAGTCTAACCCTCGGGCCAGCCCTAGGAGAGCTGTTAATCAGCTCAGTGGTCTGGTTAAACTAAGGTATACTTAACTTTCCTTAATTTATTCCATGTTCTGTCTATTCACGTTCCTAATATACAGGGGGGGCCTTCAATCATTCACTCTCTAGAATTTAAAACGGTCTTGCTTTCCTCAATTTTCCCTTTCCTTTCTGAAGCCCAAACATCCTGCGATGCTCGTCCATATAGTCTCAACTTCTGCCCATGTTTTAAATTGGGGATTTTGCTTCGTGTAACATCAGCTAACCCACAGCCAGACTTGTGGATCTTAAATCGCATCTCTTTGATGGAATTTAGCTCCAATTTTCAATTATAACTCATTTGCTATTCGTCACATTTGTTATGCCATCTCTTTTGACCTCTGTATGTCATTTGACCGAGTTCGAAAACAATGCTTCTTTCCACCTTTCTCCAACTACTTTATAATCTGATGTTGTTGCTTCTTTCTCTTTCTCTGGTGTTGCTCCTCAGAGCATGTTTTGTCACCTACTCTTTTTTTTTTTCTCTCTTTATGGATGACCTTCTCCAGTCTTCTTTGCTTTGAAATACCTTATCCTCATCATCTGTTAACCCTAGTCATGATTACTTGGATTTGGATTCCGTAACTTGTTAAATGCAGTTCCTCACTGCATTTCCTTTTGTTTCTCAGTCTACTATCCTATTCAGTTCTTCACTATTTTTCAAGAAAATTCGATTGAACCTATAACTACTATCAATACTTTTGGTTCTCAGGTTGTATCTGTCTTAGAGAGATCACACTGATTAAACTACTAAATCTACTTATTAAAATACAGTTTAGGTGCGGTAATATCTTTTTTTTTTTTTTGTATCTTAGTCATTAAACTTTATGTTGACTTTTTTGTGTGATTAACTATGTGCTCCACAGGTTAATGAAGCTTCGGCAGAAGAGAGAGAGAGAGAGAGAGAGAGAGAGAGAGAGAGAGAGAGAGAGAGAGAGAGAGAGAGAGAGAGAGAGAGAGAGAGAGAGAGAGAAGACACTTTGCAATGTAGAGGAAGAGGATCAGGAGATGAGGTAAGAATAGGATCACTGATCAAAGAAACTGCCTTAGAGTCAAGACATAACTCTCAAATTTGCGGTTCTTCTTTTGTCTTCCCCTTTGATAGGACTGAATCTAAGGCAATTTCTTTCATCAGAGATCCTATTCTTATCTCATCTCCTCATCTTCTTCGCCTGCACTGCTACGTGCTCTCTCTCTCTCTCTCTCTCTCTCTCTCTCTCTCTCTCTCTCTCTCTCTCTCTCTCTCTCCTTTTGAGGTAAAGTTTCACTAACCTGTGGCTTGCGTAATCAATCACAAAAAAGATTTTTCCTTATCATTCTTCAGAAGTACCCGATTATGCATTCAATTCAGGGCAGCCTGAGCTTCTGTGGTTTTGACGTTTCAAGTTTTTGACGTTTTGAGTTTTCTGTCTTATGTAGGAAGAAACATTGCCAGTTCTGTGAAATAAAAAAAAAAAAAAAAAAAAAAACTTATGGAGTACCCAAAAAACTTGGAATTATTCTGACTCATTTTTTCCACTTTCTCTCATCTTTCCTCTCCTCTCTCTGTGCTTTTCTTCTTCATCAGAGTACTTCTTTCCTTGCGCAAGACAACTGTCTGGATTCTGTTTTAGGTGGATGGGGTCTTAGAAACTGTCATAATTTCTCTTTAGTCTTTGCATCCGAATTCATTTTTATGTTCAGTAAGTGCTAAATGAGAGAAAGACATGGAATTACACTGAAGGAAATTGGTGGCTAACTGCCTTTTCGGAACCTTTAAAAAGCATTGCGTAGCTTCAGTTTCGCACCAATCAAGGAAAAAATATTGGACAACTTCGTGCAAAGTTTTGGCGGCAAGATGCTTAAACATGCAAGAAACTTTGCTCGTGTAGCAAAACCTCAAGTCGAGGGCGGGATGGAAAAGAGCCAGTGGCAAAGCTCCTTGAAAGGAAAAGCAAACCAAGAAATGAGAGAGATGAAAGAAAATAGTGAGGACGTCTCATCTGCTACTTCAGTGAATACTCAGTGCCTTTATTTGAGAGCTTGTTTGTTTTTAAATCGTATACTTCGTCTTCAGAAAAAGGGGAGGAAGTAGCCGTGAGAATTGGCAGAGGTTCTGCTGGATGTGTTTACACAGCTCTCGTAAAGCATCACCATCAAACGTCCTCATTTCCATTTCGTTTTTCTCCTAATTTCCTTTTTTTTTTTCACTGTAAGAATCATCGTCATTGGCACTTCTTCAATGCTTTTATTCCAAGTGTGGTACTAGAATCATCGGATCTTTTCATTTATCCTTAAGGGCAATGTTTTTGCTACAGTTAATGACTGTAGTTGCAGTATTACTGATGTCAGTAGTTAAATATAACAGAAATGCAGCCATATCCCAGATAATTATGTTGACATTTATATTTTCTTTTTGGTAAATTATAATGACGATGATAATAAGACAACCGCAGTATATCACTTCAACTTCTCTTCCTTCTGCTGCTAATTTCTTTCCCCGAATCACAAATTTCCATCTCCCAAATGTTATAGAAATGTTCATGTCATCGGTGTGTTGACATCCTTTCGCGACAAGTACGAAGCTCATTAATTCCATGCACCTTTGAAGATGATTAACACGCTATCAATGTAAAGGAGTCTAAATTATATCAAGAACACTGAGAGCAGATATTTTTACACTATTCTTCTCCCGGAGCTCCTCTTGCACGCCAGGTGGCAACGACTCAAGATCTCGGAATTGTCTAAACATCTGAAAGTTAGCTGTTGACTGACAGGTGTCGGAGGAGAGAGAGAGAGAGAGAGAGAGAGAGAGAGAGAGAGAGAGAGAGAGAGAGAGAGAGATGGTGGGTGGGGGATAACGTCGAGCCTCTCAACGGCACCAAGGAATCGATAGCAGTAAAGTGTTGTCTTTCTTGTCCACTATCGTTCTTCTCATGACTTTTTGACGAGTTTGATATAATTTCCTCCTGCAGATTTGTGTCAAAGTGGACATATTAACATATGGTTGAAAAAGATGATAAAGAATAAAATGGTAATTGAACGAAAAACGGTTCCGATTATTTTGGTCTGCCGGAGAAAAACAATTTTATTTTTCCGAGCAGACATATCTTAATCTTTGATGGTTCATTTACTCAGTTGATTATGAAATAGCTTTAAGGCTATTAGCTTCATAGATAAGAAAGATAACACAATCAGTCCACGCATTACTCAGAGACATTTAAACAATTAAAGTAATTCTTTCACTTAATTTATTTATTCATCTAGTTATTTATTTATTATCTTTAAGGGAGGAACAACTGGGCACGTACCACAGTGTCCTCGTCCTGCCCAGACCCAAGGACAAAAAGAACTGGGAGACAAGACAGAGAAGTACAATCCCCAGGACACCCAGTCCCACTTCCTAAAAGCGCGGAGGTGGACTTTTGGAATACAGAAGAGGGAAGAGGATTCCAGACCCTGACTTCGTATTAAGCAGACAGACAAATCTTTTGATCCGAGTGCTTTACAAATATTGTAATTCATATCTTTGTCATTTCTTACACCTAATGAACAATGCTGTTTGGTAAGCATACGAGTATATCATTTAGCTCTTGAACAAGGATAATAATAATAATAATAATAATAATAATAATAATAATAATAATAATAATAATAATAACTGACACTACTCGCAGATAATGAATTGTACCATTTAGAAAATTCGTATCATTCGAAATGTTTATGATAAATGGAAATGCGTAACAATTGTTAACCTCTTTTTATCTTGCTTCTTTTAATCCTTTTTTTTTATTAAGCCGAGAACGGAAATAAGGCAAAAAAGGTGACTACCGGAGAAGTTAACGTTTGGAAAATGCAAAACATTTATAAGGAACCAATCTCTCTCTCTCTCTCTCTCTCTCTCTCTCTCTCTCTCTTGAGGGGAATTACATTCCTTTCCCCTCTCGCGTCTTTGTACGCGTCTCGAAAAGTGTGATTTGAGCTTACTCAACTACGCATTTAGTTGCACTTAGTTACATTTATGCACTAAAATACGCACACTTGATCATGGACAACCTCAACTTCGAGTGGTTAACTTAACGTCTTGACAAGATGAAAAGTAATTTGTTTTTCCAGTCCACCAATTATCAAGCCACAAGTATTTCCAATTTCTGTCTGTTGCTTGTTTTGAATAACAATGTACTCTTTTGCCAACCAACACTATGGTTAGTTGATATGTACATGAATGAAACATTAATCACGTCTCCCCTTCTTAAGCTCCATTTTACTTTTAAAATAAATCAGTAAACACACAGCTGCATGCTGCTGGAAAAGTCTTTATCTCTAAGTCTTCTTGAATGCAGGTATCTCCACTCCCTCTCTCTCTCTCTCTCTCTCTCTCTCTCTCTCTCTCTCTCTGAAATACAACGATCTTCCGTAAAGTGGCTCTCTGCCCGACATTAGTCATGCTCCTTGGGTACTCGAGACTCTTCAACGTATATTCTTCATTCTCATTTGAAACAAGAGCCCTCAGCGGAGAGCATACCTCCACCAGGGACACTCACCTTTGAATAAATGAACTCGTACCAATGAGTCTGGTAATCATGATCGCCATTATGGAAAAGAAATGGTTACAAAATCTACTGTATTTAACTGCTTGGTTTTATTAAAAACAACTGTACGACAAAATTGCATAAACACGAGCCAAAAGCAGACATAATAATAATAATAATAATAATAATAATAATAATAATAATAATAATAATAATAATAACAAGGTGGTGGTAACCCAGTGAATGGTATGGAATGAATTCATCTAAATCCATTCGTCAGTCATCGAGATGATCATTTGAAACACGTACGCCCTAGGAACCAACACCTCTAAAGCCGGTGGCGCAAGTAATGAAACATTTGTGCATTTTTTTTTCCCCTGGTGAAGCTGGTTATTTTGGGAACTCTCTGGCCATGCACTTCTTTTTGAACAAAATACCTGACATAAAAAATTCAGGATAAAAAGCAAATTATGAAACGTCGGTGGGAATTACGAAAACCATAGTTATTCCCTAATGAATTGTTTGTGTTCAATTAGTTTGGTTTGATAGCGTCATCTTTTACCGGCTGGAAATTCTCCTGCACGGCAGATTCACATTTCCATAGATTTTCAATGACGTTTATTAGTTAGGCTGCACAATTCCCTTTAGTTTTATGCTTCATCAAATGAGCTAAGTAAACGGAATGTGTCCATATAAGTTTTACATGTTTTCTAAACTTTGTCTTTCCGATACTAACCAAACGTTCATTTTGTCTCGGTAAGTTTGGAGTAAAAATAATTTGTTTTTCATTTTACTGGAACTATTTAATAAATACTTCATCGTACGCTTATATACGTACGATAAAAAAAGCTAAACCCTGCGCCCAAAATCTTTATCCCTTGCAACATATTTCGATTTGACAAACATGTAAACAACTTCGGACCGGAAGTAGTGCAGTGCCTCTCTCCCGAAACCATTTGGAGAATAGACCAACATCACTCCGGTGAGCCAATTATTCGAGAAGATGAAGCGAACAGGCGCGACAAACAAGGAAAGGGTTCGGTCGTTCGTCATGTAGTCAATGATGCTGAACTGTCACTCAGAGGAGAAATTTGCAGGAGCTGAGGAGAATATCTATTCAGCAATTGTGGCTTGAGAGTCTATCCACAGGTATTTCCAAGTATTATATATTTCAAATAGAAGAGCTGAACAGGAACAGGACGTGACACCAAAAATAGGTCATGTACGATGCGGGAAACCCATCGACCTCTTTTGACCCGCAGAGGTACAGAACGAAGTTAGTGACGAGAGTGTTTTTAGAGCTTCACTTCCACGAAGCACGACTAAAATTTCCTGACGTAAAATTAGCCGTCATGCTACGCACTTTTGTGTTTCGAGATTAAGTATATCTTAGTTTAACTAGACCACTGAGCTGATTAACAGCTCTCCTAGAGAGGGCTGGCCCGAAGGATTAGATTTATTTTACGTGGCTAAGAACCAATTAGTTACCAGGCAACGGGACGTACAGCTTATTGTGGAATCCGAACCACATTATAGCGAGAAATGAATTTCTATCACCAGAAATAAATTCCTCTTATTCTTCATTGGCCGGTCGGAGATTCGAACTTGCGGTCAGCACAATAAGCTGTAGGTCCCGTTGCTAAGTAACCAACTGGTTCTTAGCCACATAAAATAAATCTAATCCATCGGGCCAGCCCTCTCTAGGAGAGCTGTTAATCAGCTCAGCGGTCTAGTTAAACTAAGGTATACTTAATCTCAAAACACAAAAGTGCGTAGCATGACGGCTAATTTTATGTCAGGAAATTTGAATTGTGCTCCGTGGAAGGAGCTCTAAAAACACTCTCGTCATTCTCTGAGACACATAAAAAGTTTACGCATTCTTTCAAGGAGTCCTTCAAACGTCTTCTGTTTTTTGAGAGAGTTGTAGGCCCATAGTTCAGATGCTATTCATTTGTAAATCTGCTCATTTATTCATTCATTTGACAATGTAGTTGCTTAGTCAGTCATAAGAGACTGGCTGAGATTAGTAATTCTTTAATTTAGCTGCATTATTTATAACAGCTTACACCGGATGTAGTGCCCGTGAATAGGAAATTGAAATAGCCTAGGGATGAAAATTGAAAAGTACATTCAACACAACACACAAACACATATATATATACACACACACACACACACACACACACACACACACACACACATATATATATATATATATATATATATATATATATATATATATATATATATATATATCTACATACATAAAAAAATAAATATATAGCAGTGTGTGTTCATATATATATATATATATATATATATATATATATATATATATATATATATATATATATATATATATATATATATATATATATATATATCAAACAGTTGTGAAAAGAATTCTTCGCGTGTTTGAGGTTTTATTTATATTAAATGACAATATTTTAAGTTGAATTTGCGTAATGAGTGTCAGATTAACAAATTAACCACTGAAAAAACCTCAAACACAGGCAGAATTCTTTTCACAGCTGCATGTACCATTATAAAAACGATCTTCACATAAAGTCAGTAGTATGACAGCACTAACAAGCATAAAAAGCCAATGAGAATGCTCTCATTTTCCCTCCCTCTTGTATTATTTATATTATTTTTTATATTCTTTTTTTTTTTGTTTACCCAACTTCTTTGTCTGCGTCGCTCAGTCAACTGGACGTCTGAGTCTTTTTGGCTTCCTTTTTATGGTCTTCACAGACCATATCACTTTCTCTCTCTCTCTCTCTCTCTCTCTCTCTCTCTCTCTCTCTCTCTCTCTCTCTCTCTCTCTCTCTTTCATCTTTTGCTTTCTTGCTCTTTGAGAAGCCACTATTGATTATGACATTCTCTCTCTCTCTCTCTCTCTCCCCTTTTTAACATTCTTTTACTTTCATGTCCTTAACGAAGAGGTCGTTGATTTCAACTCTTGTTCTCTGTCTATCTTCGTTCTTTTTCTTGTAATAAATGTTAATCGGTGACATAAGCTTTATTATTGGTTTCCGTAATATTAAGTTATTTTCCCACCCCAAACACCGTAATATTCAGTCATTTTCCCACCCCAAACACCGTAATATTAAGTTATTTTCCCACCCCAAACACCGTAATATTCAGTCATTTTCCCACCCCAAACACCGTAATATTCAGTTATTTTCCCACCCCAAACACCGTAATATTCAGTCATTTTCCCACCCCAAACACCATAATATTCAGTCATTTTCCCACCCCAAACACCGTAATATTCAGTTATTTTCCCACCCCAAACACCGTAATATTCAGTCATTTTCCCACCCCAAACACCGTAATATTCAGTTATTTTCCCACCCCAAACACCGTAATATTCAGTTATTTTCCCACCCCAAACACCGTAATATTCAGTTATTTTCCCACCCCAAACACCGTAATATTCAGTCATTTTCCCACCCCAAACACTGTAATATTCAGTCATTTTCCCACCCCAAACACCGTAATATTCAGTCATTTTCCCACCCCAAACACCGTAATATTCAGTTATTTTCCCACCCCAAACACCGTAATATTCAGTTATTTTCCCACCCCAAACACCGTAATATTCAGTTATTTTCCCACCCCAAACACCGTAATATTCAGTCATTTTCCCACCCCAAACACCGTAATATTCAGTTATTTTCCCACCCCAAACACCGTAATATTCAGTCATTTTCCCACCCCAAACACCGTAATATTCAGTTATTTTCCCACCCCAAACACCGTAATATTCAGTTATTTTCCCACCCCAAACACCGTAATATTCAGTTATTTTCTCACCCCAAACACCGTAATATTCAGTTATTTTCCCACCCCAAACACCGTAATATTCAGTTATTTTCCCACCCCAAACACCGTAATATTCAGTTATTTTCCCACCCCAAACACCATAATATTCAGTTATTTTCCCACCCCAAACACCGTAATATTCAGTTATTTTCCCACCCCAAACACCGTAATATTCAGTTATTTTCCCACCCCAAACACCGTAATATTAAGTTATTTTCCCACCCCAAACACCGTAATATTCAGTTATTTTCCCACCCCAAACACCGTAATATTCAGTTATTTTCCCACCCCAAACACCGTTATATTCAGTTATTTTCCCACCCCAAACACCGTAATATTCAGTTATTTTCCCACCCCAAACACCGTAATATTCAGTTATTTTCCCACCCCAAACACCGTAATATTCAGTTATTTTCCCACCCCAAACACCGTTATATTCAGTTATTTTCCCACCCCAACCACATCCTCTGCCTAACCCCCACTAGCCAGCCAAACCATTCCCCTTTCCCCACCCCTTCGCCACCCCACACCTACACGCACACACACAATGAGCGACTGACCGAAAAAAGCAAGAAAAGATTCTTTTCTGGATTTTTGTTGCAAAAATATTAGTGAAGAAATCGTGTGTGATTCAGGATATGGTTTATCCTTCGCGATTTCGTCTGTGCCAGATGCTTTGTCTATAACGCCTTCCCATTTTTCCTCTGACAAATGGAGTGACCTCCCACATCATCTTCATGAAATCGAAAAAGGACTGTTTATTCATCTCTCAAATTTCCAAATAAGGCTGGTTTCCCAAAGGGGCTAAGGAATGCTTGGACTGACCTCAGAAGTAACAAAATCATACTCTACTTTAGTTGAGCGGCCTGACTCCCGCCAGTCGCCAACTGGGACATGTTACGGCCTTTGTGGGGGCGAAGGTCACATCACGTCGCCCTAAGTTAGGTTAGGTAGGTAAGAACCTGTCCCGGTCGGCGACTGGCGGGAATCAGGCTGTGCAACTAAAGCAAAGTTTTACCAATCATTTACATTACTTAGACCGATAAACTAAATTCTGTGGTAATAATGGATAATATAACTTCTGTTCCAAAAATGAAAGGCCTATTCAGTTACAGTAGTACTTACACGATATGAAGTAATTAAGTGATTTAATAGTAAAATAATAAGAACATTGGAAGCTAATAAAGACCTTGTTACTCAGTATTCCGCCAATTGTCTACCATTAAGTTAAGTCTACCTTAGTTTAACCAGACCACTGAGCTGATTAACAGCTCTCCTAGGGCTGGCCCGAAGGATTAGATTTGTTTTACGTGGCTAAGAACCAATTGGTTACCTAGCAACGCAACCTGCATCTTATTGTGGAATCCGAACCACACTGTAACGAGAAATGAATTTCTATCACCAGAAATAAATTTCTCTAATTCTTCATTGGCCGGTCGGAGAATCGAACGCGGGCCCAGCAGAGTGCTACCGAGAACGATACCGACCCGTCCAATGAGGAACTATTGTCTATCATTACCATATTTATACTGCGTGGTTCAACTCATAAAGAAAACAATCCTTTGCAACCTGTAGCTACCTCTGTAGGCTCTGTCTCGTAAAAAATTTGAAAATATCTTTCAAAATTGCTATTACTGTGGGAACTATGAAAGGTATCCATTTTATTAATTCACTGGACCTAACAGAAAAAATGAACTGCATCACGATCAATCCAGACTCACAATGACTAAGTTTTGATGTTTGTTCTTTATTAGCAAAAGCGCCTTTTGAATCGGTATGAAAATACCTCAAATATGAATTAACCGCACTCACTTTACCATTAACTGTGAGTAAAATTTTAAAATGAATTAAATTGTATATTTGTGATTGTAACTTCAATTTTGATGGAAAATTGTTATGGCAATGGGTAACCCTCCATCACCAGTTCTCTCAAATTTATTTATGGAGCTTTTTGAAAAATATTTTATTTCGAAGATTATTCAAATATTTGTACAATGTTTTCAGTAGGTAGACGATATTCTAGCTACCATACCTGAAAACGCAGATGTAAAGAACTTGTAAAAATTCAAAAGTCCTGCCTATCAAATTCATACTAGAAATGGCAAAAGTGGTTTTTGCCCTACTTAGACATCATTATAACACTCAAACCTTCCCAATGTTAACATAACATATGCAAAAGGCAACAAATAATTCAACTTATGCATTTTTCAGAGCACCATATTTAGATAAAATTACGAGTTGGCAATCCTTAATTTCTAGATAAAGAACTACAGAACATTAGACAATTAAATAGGGGCTTGTGTAATCCAGCTCATAATTTTCATACTGGCAAAAATAAAGCTGTGAAGGAATTTTATGATTAATTAACAGGAACAGTTACCTAAAAACACAATTTGTTTTCATTATTTCAACGGATTCAGGTCAAGCAAAGTATTTTTGTAAATATTCAGTGCAAATGTAACCTTTTCATATAACAACATTAAAAGTATGCCTCTATGAAATTATCCCCACCACAGTAGCAACATTGTTTACAAAAGCCCGTGTATGGACTGTGATTCATATTATCTATTCCAGACAAGTTAAGGAATTAAATGTAAAAATAAATCAACATAAATATACAGTTGGAAATGACCAAAAAAATAACGCTCTTTTCGAGTACCTAAGTAAAAAATCACATAGGATTAATTGTTCGTGTGCAAACACACACACATATACATGAATGTCTTTTACTGTCATACCACAGTATAATATGAAGATAAAAAGGCCCATAAAACACTATTTGAACGTTGCAAACATATATTTTAAGAACTCCCTTCTGTACCCCTGTTCACTGGTAAAATATGGACAGATGAAATGTTACAAGGGTATATATACAAAGCATATGTAAGTGTGGCATTAAGTCTCCGATGGTATGCAGGTGACCGTTTCCCAAGAAGGAGGGAAAATAAACAATTCCCTTGTGGTTTTTGGCGGTGTCTGGTGGTTGTGTTCCAGGAATACCTTCTTCAGAAGAGGTTTGAGGATTAACCCGTCGATGTCCATCCGATTTCCAATGTCCTCCTGAAAAGTTTATATTGTTGGTTTGATTGATGATAGCAGATTCCAGCATCTTTCTTTTGTACGGACAGCTACTTTTGAAAACCAGCTCCGCCCCGCTCCAATTTATGGAATGGCCTTTATCTCTGACATGCAGGAAACTTCCCAAACTCTCCAAAGCATACCGCACTTATCTTTTGTGCTCTATTAATCTTTGCGAGAGGGATCTACCCGTCTCCCCCACGTAAATCTCACTGCAATTGCTGCACGGAACCTTGTAAACTCTGGCTTCTTTTATACTTAAATAAAAAAGGGGAAGAAGCTGGAGTTTACAAGATTCCGTGGTTGTGAGACCTGGACAATGACTAAACGTCAAGAAGAGAGACTACTGGGTTCTGAAAATAACATTTTGCATAGAATTACAGGTCCCATTTACGATATAAATGAAGGTGTTTGGAGAAGAAGGCACATGGTGAAATGAGAGATTTAATGAGACAATCGCTAATAACTGGCTATGTAAGATCGCAGAAGATATGTTGGGCTGGACATGTGGTTAGAATGGAAGAGGGCAGAATGCCTAAAGTGGTTATGGAAGGATCAGTAGAAGGGAGAAGACCGGTGGGGAGACCGAGGATGAGATGGGAAGATAATGTGTTCAGAGATCTAAGAGAACTGGGAGTGGAGGATCCTGAGAAAAACTGGAGAGGTGCAGCATTCAACAGGGGAACGTGGCGAGGTAATAATTGCATGCATGTTATTCGTAATTTGAATTTATTTGTGACTTCAATGTAGTTTTTTGTTTTGTTTTGCTCAGTCAAGAGAAGCTGAATTAGGGTTTTTTCCCCCACCACAGTTTTTTTGTGTTTAAGTGGTACCTCGCCCATGAGTGTGTTTTTTTTTTTTTATCTTTTCATGTTTTGGTCGTTCGACAGCTCGCTTATCCCGTTCTCGCATGCATTGTGGGATTCTTTTGGGTGAGTGTGCGAGAGTGTGCTCGGCTATTTCATACTGGAAGGACAGCTTTTACCTACGGCTTTACGTTGGCAGTATCTTTGGGAGAGTTAGATCAAGGCCTAGGAGGATTGTTTACAGGACACCTGAGTGCTTTGCCGTGATCCTTCACCTCCAGAGGATTACCTCTTCTTGATCCCGTGCGTTGACTACTCTCCTGTGCCTCCCGGAGTTCTCCACTGCTTTTCCTGCCTTACCTGTGCTACCTGCAGGTGTGATTTTGAGGCTTCGCCCTTGCCACTGCTGCAGTGCTTGTCCTTCAGAGTCGTGACAAGGCTTACTCTGTATGATACACTTGGTAACGGCATATGAATTATTAATTTCTTTGGGACGCCACCGACGTGTGTCAGTTTTCACCCTGCCAGTGTGTAGTGTTTCTTCATGTCTTTTGGACAGCCATATTGCTGCATTATGTCAGTGTTCCTTGCCAGCATCAATTTGTATGTATATTCCTTATGGCACCATCGATTACTAGTGTAAATATTAGTTTTTTGTTCGATATTGTATAAATTATAGGAATAGGTTTAAGGTTCTCTTCTGTCTTCTTTTCTCTCACTGTCGTATGATAGCGTTAAATACGTACTGGTGTGTAAGATAAATTCCTACCTTTCACTTATTTCTTTCCCTTCGGTTTCATGAGCGAAAGTTAGCTAGGCGAATGATGGTAGTATCTCTGTTTTGTTGTTGAATGTGTTTCTACCTCCCCAAATATTTCAGCTTTTTGGGGACTGTCTAAATTTATCAAAATATTGTTTGTAGTAAATTTGTTTGCTTATTTTTTTTTTAGTATTTTTATCCCTCTTTGAGTGTTCCATATTGTCTTCTTGTGCTACTGTGATCTGGCTCTTTGGAGCATTCTAAAAAAAAAAAAAAAAAAAAAAAAAAAAAAAACACTGTGGCCCTGATCATTCAGGTGTGAAAGAACCTGATTTTGGGTAATATCTATATAAACCACTGTGTGAACGTGGTCATTACAATATATATATATATATATATATATATATATATATATATATATATATATATATATATATATATATATATATATATATATATATATATATATATATATATATATATATATATATATATATATATATATATATATATATATATATATATGGAGAGAAAGCAGAGACAGAGAGATGCAAAAACATTGTCTAAATATACCCTTGAATCTGTATTATGCAACTAACAACGGAAAATAATATCAATTTAAGCCTGGTATACACACTCTTTCTGCACAAGATGTTCGAAGGATATTTAAACAAGAAACTGAAGTATATTAGTAATCCTGGTTAATGCCCTTTGCCTCGCCTTGTTCTATCCAAGCCTCTGCGCTAATCCTAGGTACGTGTTCCTCACCTGAATCCACATGTAATGAAAGACCTTTCTTTGCATTAAAGCAATTTTGTACCTATTTAATTTAATCCTAATTTTTTTTTTGTAAAATCGAGTCTCTTTCGTAATCTTTTATGAACAGTTTTCTTGCAAAATGCCTTAGAGTACAGGTGAAAGATCTTGCATTACATTTTTTCACTTTCTTCATGGCCATATACCTGGTTCTTATAAATCACAACGTTATAACCGATCTAGAAGTTGTCTTCTTGTGTATGAATATGTATAATGTATACAAATATACTGTACACACACACACACACATATATATATATATATATATATATATATATATATATATATATATATATGTATGTATATATAAAAGGGAATGTTTGTATATTTGTTTGTCTACTATAGAAATCCAAACCGCTTGGCAGACCCAGATAAAATTTTGCACAAGTCTTCTATGTCACCCCAGAAAGGTTTATAACTCAAAATTAAACCCCTACCCCGTGACAGACATATACACACGGACAAAAGAAATTAAAAATTCATTGTTACGTCACCTTTTCCTTCAACTTTCTGGGTAAATTCTCATTTTCCACTGACGCTCCACCTTTTATCCCAGACGCTGTCAGACGTATAATTTCATTACACTCCTTCCATTGCAAACACTATCATCAGTTTAGTATATCCAAAAAATTAGAGATGTGTTTGACTGTATTAGAATTACTTTCATTCAGTCATAAAGCAATGTAATTCAAAATATAATCTCTACCAGCACACCAGTCAGACCTAACAATTCTCGCCACGGAAAAAAATACTAGCAGACCAGATGTTTCTGTCACAGGCTTACCCCTTCATTATAAAACTACTTGCGTCGAAATTACTACATTTTTTCACTGTTCATCTAAAGCCAAACGTATCTTAATCTTACCCTGCCAATAAAATACAAATTCTTAAGTACCTTGTGGTATTACATCACATCCAAGTACTTAATCCAATTAAAAATAAAATTGTAGTTATGGGCATAATTTTGGAGATCAGAGCTAATCCATTACCATCCGCACAAGCGTATTAACAGACTAAATGCTTCTGTAACAAAACTACCCCACATTAAAATATTACTTGCGACGGAATCACCACACTTTTTCAGTGTTCATCTTAAGCCAAACGTATCTTAATTATATCTCTCCAATAAAATACAAATTCTTAAGTACCTTGAGGTATCACCATCATCATATCTAAGTATTTAATTCACTAAATAATCACCATATATGGAGAATTTCTATCAGGGCTGGTGCTAGGAATTGCGGGGCCTAATTAGAAAATTCAAACTCAACGACATTCAAGCTCCCTCTCACTCTCTCTCTCAAAACTCCGTTTTCTTTAACCTGAGGCGACAAGAGCTGCTATGGTATATTTGTCACTATTATTATTATCATCATTATTATTATTATTATTATTAGGACTTTTTTATGTCTAATATAAAAATGATTCTCCAAGTCATAATTTTCTGTTAATATAGTATACATAATAATGTGAGGAATAATATTTCCTCATACTTCATTTCATAGGGGACCGTAACTTCCTCTCTCCCATTATCTTCCCCTCACCCTCCCCTACCCATCCCCTCTTCCCTTCATTTCCCCTCCCCTACCCCTATCACTTCCTTCTCCCTTGCCCCTCCCTCTTCCCTCCCCTCCCATCATCCTCCCTTCCCCTCCCCTCCACCTTCCCCATCCGCTTCCCCAACCTTTCCCCTCCCCTCCCCTTCCCCATTTTCCCTCCTCCTCTATCTTCTCACTTCTCTCCCCTTTCCCTCTCCTTCTGCCCTCTTTCCTCCCCCTCCTCCTCCCTCCCACTAGTTCCTCGTTGGACGGGTCGGTATCGTTCTCGGCTAGCACTCTGCTGGGCCCGCGTTCGAGTTTCCGGCCGGCCAATGAAGAATCAGAGGAATTTATTTCTGGCGATAGAAATTCATTTCTCGCTATAATGTGGTTCGGATTCCACAATAAGCTGTAGGTCCCGTTGCTAGGTATAGGCTATACTATTTGAGTGTTACAAACCCTTACTGCATTAAGAATAGAATTATAACTTTTTATAATTTGAGTTTCTATTTCAGCTTTCAGTTTTATCAAAATATTTCGATTACCTATATTTCTTTAAACGGGAGATTTCATTAGCGCTTAAACACAAACTTTCGTAATAAAAACTATGAAATATATCTCATTTTTCTTTTCTTATTTTCTCATGCGAAAATTATTGTCTGAAGAAGGCTTATGCCTTTACTGTAGCACTAAAGGCATAACCATGTTTACTTTTCTTGGTGAAAACTCTCACGAGTACAACTGCAAATGATGGCTCCCGACTTCGTTCATAAGGGGAATAGGCTATCTGTCATCCTTATCGACTGCATGAGTATCACCGCCTACGTGAGGAAATCGATCGTAAACTAAATCGTTCCTCAAGAAAGTTGTCACTGTAAGCTGCTGTTAAATAAGAAGGTTCTCCAAAAATTCATCGTTTATTATATAAAACCCATGAATTATGGTGGAACTGAAATATGTTATTATCAGCATTATTCTTACTCATTTTCACGGAACAGCCAATTGCAACGCCATGCATCTTTCTGTGCAGCTTCGTTGCATTAGAATGACCGCATATGAAAGAAAATGGCAACTATTAAAAGACATGAGATAAATGAAAACATACGGAAAAGAGAAATAAACAACCAAGCAAATAATTGGCAGCTAAAAATAGCAACTGACAAAAGTGTCAAGATTCAAAATAGAGGCGCAGGCCGAGAGTAAACTTAAGCAAGAAAACTCATTTCAAGTCTTGGAAGGAGTGGGAAATGGCAATCCCTTCAGTGAGTGCATCCACCTTTCTCGCTCTGGACGTAATGGAGAAAAATCTTGACAAAGTTGTTGTCTGAAATACTGGGCGAAGAAACGGATAATTTGGTTTTCAACATTTTCTGTGGCTATCATTTGTTATTTTTATTGCCTTTTGAGAGAATGAAGTAAATAATCATACAATAATTTTGGTTCATCAAATCCGTCGAATAAACAAGCAACCATACACAAGCAAGCATAGGCGAATTAAGTAGTAATTTTTGTATATGTACTATAATATATATATATATATATATATATATATATATATATATATATATATATATATATATATATATATATATATATATATATATATATATATATATATATATATATAGTCTTGTTCATGTAGCCGTGAGGGGTAAGGGATGGCTCTAGGAATAATTAGGACAACAGCAATTCTATGCTACAGCGAACAGAAAAGTGTAATAGCAACTATACTTAAAATACCACAAAGTCAAAGATTAAGGTAAACGTGGATGTCCACTCAAAAGCATAATTCACTAGAGAAATCAGAGGATCTAAATATTTACAGGGGCTAGCAATAGAGCCCTGTGGCACAGACAAACTATGTTAGACAATCACAATCATCAAACTAAATGCCACAGAAAACTAAATACAAGCTAAAACACTATGCCTTCGTTAGGCTAATTAATTAGTTCGTTTCTTCTTCGTTTTTACCTTCGGAATTCGCTATAGCCACTGCTTCGTGACGATACACTGACGTATTTTGTTATAAAGTCAATTTAAATGAGGTCTGAAATTAATTATGGGGTAGTTTGGCAACACCACCACCACGAACACAAACCTTTACCACCTAGACCAACTCTCTCTCTCTCTCTCTCTCTCTCTCTCTCTCTCTCTCTCTCTCTCTCTCTCTCTCTCTCTCTCTCTCTATTTGGAGCGAAATTTATCTATGAGGTTTTTAACTACTGAAAGTAAATCCACGCTTGCAATCTCTTTTCTCTCTTTATCTCTTTTTCTTTCTCATTTATAAATTCCTTTTATGAATGGAGTTAAACATCAATTTATACCAGAAAAAACCCGAGAATATTTGCCACTGCAAGTCAATCACTTTCTCTCTCTCTCTCTTTCTTTTTCTCTCTCTTTCACCATTTTAATCAGATAAGTGCCGGGATATACCATGTTTTTTAAAATGACGAATTCAAGACAGAATTATTAACCACAGGAAAGAAAAGTATTTCAATGATAGTACACATACCTTACACGACAAAACAATTCAAAGGGGATGCATGAAAGCTTTTCCGAGTTCTTCAAAGTTCTTCCGGGCAGCGCCAAGTTGGTCAGCTAGTATATATATACAGTATATATATATACTGTATATATATATATATATATATATATATATATATATATACAGATTGTTATAGATGATAAATACAGATTGTTAAGATGATAAAGATATGAGACTTTTTGGTTTAAATCCAGATGGTAGGAACAAGACGTTCAGAGGATTTACTGCGTGAGGAAGGGCTGGAAGAGACCGCAAACGAATACATTATGGAATTTATTAGTTCCTCCACTACAGATAATTTGGAGGTACCCTTCCAATCAAGAGGACATCCATAATTGGGCTTAAACATTTCTAAGTGATGTCGAAAAAGCTATGTATTCAGAGAGGCACAGGAGTTAAGGCAGCTCACAGAATCAATAATGATAAAAGGAAAAAGATATACCGCCCGTGAAAAGAAGGCCGAGTCAGTAAATTCAGAAACAGAAGAAATACAACAATGAGAGAAATGATTCTGTGAAATTATGAGAAGATGCGGAGGGGGATCATTTGATTTATAATTTGATTTCATGCAAGAAATCACAATTTTTAGAATGGAATTAACTATAAAGAAACTTACGAAATGGAAAACACCATGTTAAGGTGGAATCACCTCGGAGCTGACTCTTATTGTACTAACAATACAGTTTTGCTGAATGTCAACTTAAGAAACCAGTTCGATGATTAATAATTTGAAGTCATAGTTAAGGTTCAAAAGAAAGATGAACTAGCTGAATATGGTAATTATAGATACATTTTTACTTACGGTGGTTGTAATGAAAATATGCTGCATGGCAGAATGAAATTGGAGATGGACTAGCTGGTGTTAGTAATGGAACAGATCAAATATCTTTGTTGAGACATGTCGTGTAGCAGAGCACGGAATTTAAAAATCGCCTTCTGGCGCCTGTTGTTGATCACACAATGGAATATGACACCGTCCTCAGACCAATGCTACTTAAGGTCTTACATCACCATAGCATTCCCGTGAGATATGCAGAGCTCATCGAAATTATCCGTGAACGAAATTAATGTTGATGGGGTCTTCTCAAGTGAATTTGTTATTTCACTTTTGTTTTTCGCCCTCAACATGGATTTTATAAAGAAAAAAGTGGTCAGAGATGGAAGACAAGTCTTAGACAGACGTTAACTATGCAGCTGATGCTGTTTTTATTATTTTTTATTATCAAAACAACACGAGATTTACAAAGTTGCTTAATAGAGTGCACCTAATAAAGATATGAAACTCCAAACAAATCTAAGAAAAACAAGAGTAATGAGGTCAGAGTACGCACAAAGGGATAAAATAACGTCAGATGGAGAAAGTATTGAAATTAAAATTTCGAAAATATTTAGGAGCTATGGATTCCAGTACCAGGTCTCTCGAGCTGGATAGGATTTGGAAAGGAAACAGATTTGAAAATACAAAAGTTAAGACTATACATAAGTCTAGTTTGACTAATATAATAATGAAACTGTGTCAAACAGATTGTCAGCTTGAGAATAAAGCTTTAATATAACCATCAGGAGTCAGGTGGCACAGAAGAATAATTTTCCATTGGATACCAAGTAATAAATTATACAAGTTCCATAGTTATGTAGATGAAAAAAATTAAAAGAAAATGAAGATGACTTGGGCATGCCCTTTGTGCAACTCTTGGAGAATAATAAGGGACTGTGCCAACTGGGGTCCTGTTGGCACCAGAACAGTTGAAGACCCAGACCTACAATAATTATAAAAAGGAAGGCTGGATATGAACGGAGGATAGGAAAGACATGAATGGCACAATTTCACAGAAGTCCTTTGCGTCACATTCCGTTGGAGGCCAAGAAAATAATGATGAATATAAATACACACACACATATGTATATATATAGTTCCTCATTGACACGGTATCACAGCTAGCACTCTGCTGGCCGCGTTTGATTCTCCGACCCTCCAATGAAGAATCAGAGGAATTTATTTCTGGCGATATAAATTCATTTCTCGTTATGTGGTTCGGATTATATTATATGTATGTATATAGGTAACCAATTGGTATATATATGAAATAAATCTAATCCTTCGGGCCATATATAGAGAGCTGTTAATCAGCTCAGTGGTCTATATATAAATAAGGTATACTTAACTTTTATATAACTATCTTCGGCAAACTATAATCAGACAACGGAGTAAATATATGACAATCGAAGCTCATATTCGAAAAATATTCTAATGAAAATTTCACTGTACTTTAGATGTTAAACTACATCTTTCCTGTAATAAGAACTAATGAGAAATATTTAGTAGTACAAAGCGTTATATACTAAAAGGACTGTGAGAGGCGTCGGTTGCAAGACGAAAACTGGGTAAATACGTGAGCAAGCGAACCCAGAGAAATAAATGTTAACTGCACGCTGTCGCCGGAAAGCTTTTATTGACGTTGTTCATCAGGTGACCGAGTCGATTTTATGTTATATTCTTAAGGGTGGACCGCAGGATAACATCATTCAATAAGTTCTATTTCCATTTACCTGCGGATAAACTCATGTTGTTTGTTTGCTGATAACTGCTGTTTCTGTCAATTTCCTTTAGCAAAGAGGAGAGTCATTTTCCTTGAACAAAGAGGGAGAGTCGGCCCAATCGATGCAATATCCAGAGTCTCGTACGCAGTGGAAAATTCTTCACGCATCTTTGAGCACATCTGACAGACCCTCCGCGTGCCAATAAATGTTGGGGCAGGGAGTGGACTGTTTGTTAGACATTGACCTTTTCGCTTTTTTTCAAGGGATGCCCGTGGAAAACTTTATTCTGGTGTACGTTAATGAGGGTAGTTCCGAGGGTCTTCTGACAGTTGAAAAGGAAAAGATTTTTCTCACCGGGATGTTTTGTGGCGGATTTTATACCCTCTGCCTATGGTAACTCTATTTCACTGTTACGCTGCAACGACAGCTTGTCGTGTTGCCCCTGTTGCAGACAGCACTAGCCTTGCTAATTGCCCTTTCAGTTATGAATGTTAGGCGTAAAAGCTGTGATAGGTGTGGGAAGACGATGTACAATTCTGAAGGTGGGAAATTCTGAGAACAAATACGGAATACTGTCAGAAGATTATATGGCACTCCCAATTTCACACTGCAGTCATGGTAACTCAGAAAATGAATCTGTGAGACTTAGAACTTGGGCTGCCTGTACATTGTAAAATCATATTTACTGAAATATATCTTATTTTATAAGGCATCCAGGAATTGTAGCTTATTTTCCTTTCTCCATTCTAATTCAAATCTCATGCTGAAGACAAAGAATTCAAGTCGTTCAAAAAGGTTTCAGTATCTCCCATTCTTTCCTTCATCTAATTAGATATATCGTCTGCACCGCGAAGCTACACTTTGTTAGTGGGTTTTTAATGAAGCTATTTTTTCCCGTTTCAAAATATTCCATAAAAAGGAAGGGGGGCTTCCCATACTGCACCAAATGTTTGCTTGTAGAAAACCTCAGTAAAAGAAAAATAAATTGATTTTCCCCGATCTTGTAATGTTGCTCGTAATTTTTTGTCTTTTCTTTGACTAACAACTCTTTTCCTTTTCATTCAATGGTATTCCCAAGCCCATGTAACTCAAGTGATTCTGTTCTTTTGTTTACTATTCCAAAGCTCAACCTTCTGTTGTTCAGGAAGCCAGTGATTCTTTAATGTATGAGACTATGAGACTTTACCTTGGCTACCCTCTCCCAGACACACACACACACAAAAATTGATTAATACAATAATAATTCATAAGGTGCTTACATTCTTTCTAAAAAAAAAAAAAGGAAAAACAATGAACTTGCGTATCAAACTTCCTCGGGAATAAATGTAACCAACAACAAACATTAATTCTTCTTGTGTTTGTTTATGATAACAGTTTTTACTTTCTAGTACGAAAAAGGACTGATTCTTAACTCTCTTGTTTATTCAGGCATGATTAACATAACAGTCTTAAAACTATCAACTCTTTACCAAGAAAAATATGTAGAACACAATCATCATTCTATTAACAGTTACAGAGCAGGGTTTGACTTTTATCTCTCTCTTCATCTGCCCAGTTACAGATACTTTTTGATCTGGATGTCTTAGTTTTTCTTAATTATGCACCTAACTTTCTGGGTATATTTTCTATGAACTCACTCTCTCTCTCTCTCTCTAATGAAGATTGGTATTAACATTATACTGATACTCATATATTTACTACTGTTATTATCCAGGCACTATAAATTTGAATTTTTGCCATCATAGATAATTACTCCGCTGTTTCGATGACATGAAATTCATTAAAAAGTTTTATTAGGTATGCAGGGCTCTAAAGCAGAATTTGATACAGGATTCGGTTTGATCAAACGCTTTTGATAATACTTTTATAATTAATGATATATGGCATTTGCCACATATCATCATTAATTATAAAAACCAACCAGAGCCGAATTCGTATTCAAAACCGACTTGCGAATGCGTTTTTAATGACGACTTTTAAATCTCTCTCATCACCACCAAGAAAATAATAGTAATATTTCGGTTACTTTTAACGTTTTTACTGAGTAGAACATTGTCCTGCTTTTTCGTGTCACTTTTCACCGCATATTGCGAAGTATGGAAAACCATCCACTGAAAAAGTTGATGATTATTCAAACATTACGATGTAAAGGAAACAACTGGCCTTCCCTAAAAATCAAACAATAGATGTTTTGTGATTTATGGAAAACAGATATTGGGGAAAAGTTTAACTAATATTTCTACGGAAAAGTTTACCTAATATTTCTACTGAAGGAAGTGGAGTTATGTATTATATATATATATATATATATATATATATATATATATATATATATATATATATATATATATATATATATATATATGTGTGTTGTGTGTGTGTATATATATATATATATATATATATATATATATATATATATATATATATATATATATATATATATATATATATATACAGTATGTATATATACATGTACTGTATATATGTATATGTATATATACATATATATACATATATATGTATGTATAACTGAATCACGAAAATATGGAACGTGATGAATATATAAATAAAGACAAGATTTTGTCTCTATTTATGTATGTATATATATACATATACATATGCATAACTTTTAAAGTATAATTTTATTCGTCGTCAGTTGGTCTGGGAACCTTATTCACTTGAGTAGCCGCCATCTCGTGCTCTGCCAAGACACACACACTAACAACCCACTCTCCAAAATGTCAGACACTGATCTCGTGTTCTGCTGTTAGTCCATATTACCACAGCTCTGGGTCACAGAGAAAACCTCTCGTCCTTTTCCTTGAAGGAAATCCCAACCAGCATCCAGAAACATGTGGCAATGTTGCTTCCTACCTGTTAGCTAACAGCATGACGCCATATGAAAGCTATTTTGAGAAGCTGGATGGCATAGCTTTTCCTCGTTTGGAGTTCATCGTCTGTGACTTTCACATTTGGCAGCCAATTAGATTAGGCATCCGGCACCACATGCGTAACAATCAGCTCTCCATTCAGTGTTATAGATCCCAGAATGTAGAAACCAAAAATGAAAATGAAAGAAATCGAGTGCCTGGAGCTAAAAACTGAGTAGAAGAGATTAAGTTAGCGAGAGGCCTGCTACTAGTTGGAAGACACTGTGGCCAGAGTCCAGGCATTTATATACTTGTCTTTGTACCAAACACAAATTTAAAGAGCCCAGAAGGCCTATTCCTCACCAACAGGGAAGTGATGATTAGTCTTGGAGTACCAGAGGAGATTTGGGCATCCATTCCACCCACCAGAATTACAGGTAAGACACTAAATGCTTTCAGCGACTTCACTGTCTAGAAAGTAACTAACTATGGACTGGTCATCTCCTGAATTCAGGTGTACCGGTTTTATTTTTTATTCCACGTATTTATTTATTTTTTCACCTTTCCTTATAACTACTTGTTCAACATTACCTACTCCTCTGTCTCAATGGCAGAAAACCTGCAAAATGACAAATAAACCTCAGCATAGGTGAGAAAGTGGCATCTGCACTCAAAATAGCCAGAGAAACTTTATGATAAAGGAATTTTTCCACTGCGATAGATTAAGACATATTTATAACCAATGCTAATTTAGAAAGGAATAAAGAATGGAACAATGATGCTTAAAGTCACCACAGGGCCCAGAACAAATAAGAAAAGGGATGGTGGAGCTGTGAACCTTAGTGCAAATGACTAAAGGGCCACATAGATGATACGTTTGGCGGATCAGGTCCCATTTTACCCAGGAATCAGCATTGCCCACAGACGTTCGGATTCACTTCAATTTGCCGAAACCAACTATGTATTTCAGGAAGTTTAAGTCATCGTTTTTGCCAATATCTTTTAAACTAGTCGATTGATTGGTATGGTACTTTGAAACAGAGTTTCTCACACCCTCCCCTAGTTTTTGATAAAAAAAGTTCCATGTCCAAACACATATTTTAAATGCACTTTACTCTTGAATGTTAGGACATAACCACACCTAGCCAGTCAAGGTTTATAAATTCATTCGGATAAGCACTTTTGGGGTACTTACCCCTCCCAACACCGACTATTCCTCATCCTTTAAACCTCACTTCCCCGTCTGTCTTTTGATTCATTCCTCTCTCTCTCTCTCTCTCTTTCTGTCTTCGCAATATTTGTTATGTAATGGAATGTTTTCAGGCACGTAGCATCGCAATTTTTCAACTGAGCAATGTTGGATGAAGGTTGTCTCGTCGCTGTTCAGAGCTATGGATTACAAGGTGATATGTCCACGCGGATGCAGAAATGCATTTGCTATACGTCTTCTTGAAGTTTACAGCCGCGAGAAAGCTGCCCAAAAATTACGAATAAATCTGAATAGGTAAGATATTGCTTATGGTTATATTTCACGATCATTTATGTAACGGAATATGGGGAAAGATAAAACCGACTTACTGACATACATATATGATATCGTGCACATTGTCTCAAGTAGTTATAAACTGTTCTGTGATTTTAATTCATTATCTTTTTTATTATATATGTAGAACAGTGAAATTAGAATAAACATGAAATAATTTTTCATCACAAAATTATGCAAACAAAATCAAAACAATCACATTCATGAAGAAAGTAACATACGCTACGGGGTATAATGACGCCAAGGAAGAGTAGAGAGAAGTTCAATGGTGGAATCGAAGAGGTAAACTGGGGGCAGTGAGGAATTTACCGTGAGCAGATACCCAGGACAAGTTCGCCCACTTTTGGTCGGAGGAAAACACCATAGACAGTGAGGTTTACTTCTGGTTCAGACGACCGGATCCGGCGACCGTAACGTCTATGGGGCCCCTTAAGATATGTCATATAAGCTGGATTAAGCCCTGCATGGCACAAACCAGTCTTGCCACCACCCAATCACCATAATTGCCGTAACAAGACAAGAGCTGAAGAGAAATAAGGAGTGAGATAAAGGAAAAGATGAAATAAGTGGAGGAGGAGGAGGAGAGATATGAAATGCAAAGGAAAAGAAGAAGAAAACCTTACTTTATGTTCTCTGCTTCTGGAGGCACAACTTCATCGTGCTGTGATCCTATGTAACTTCACCAGAAAAATCCACCATTCAACATCCCGAGAGATAAAAGATGTCCTTTACTTGGTAGCACAATGTCCACTTTTATTTTCTGATGTCCCAGAAGGGCAGAATGCCATCGTACATGATGACTGGACTTTATATTGTTTCTTTCCAGTAACTTACTGGAATAATATACTAACTATATATTAGTGAGAACAGTCATCCAACCAATTGGGCAGAGGCAAAAAATTACATTAGATTCCACTTTTATAAAGGAACCCCTTTGTTAAAATATGAATACCAGTCAATGTACGTATAAACTCGATCCATTAATTTAAAGAGTAATATGCAAAATGTATATGTTTTTAGAAGGGTAGCTGACATGGGATGAGGGGGAAAAGACGTAAGGCCCCTCGCATGGATAAACAGATTTGTGTAAATATAATAATTAAACTCAGATGCCAACATGTTTCCACCTCTCACTCTCTCTCTTCCCACTTGTCGATATTTGGCTTTCAACCATCTGCATATTCGTTTGTGCTGCATCCATCTCTATGTGTCAGTGTTCTTGGATATAAAGACATATATATATATATATATATATATATATATATATATATATATATATATATATATATATATATATATATATATATATATATATATATATATATATATATATATATATATATATATATATATATATATATATATATATATATATATACATATATATATATAAATAATATATAATATATACATATATATATATATATATATATATGGAATCACGTGTGGAAATAAATTTCTGACTCACATCAGGATCGAACCAGGTCTTTCAATTGAAAGGCAAGGGCGCTGCCCACTAGGCCGTACAAGTCATAAAAGAAGTTGGAACCTGAGGGCAACTGCACCCAAGGAATTACCTGGCCAAGCTAATTGGTTGCATACCAGCTGCAACCAGCGTGTTTTCCCAAACTTCCCTACTCTTTTATGACTTGTATGGCCTAGTGGGCAGCGCCCTTGCTTTTCAATTGAAAGACCTGGGTTCGATCCTGATGTGAGTCAGAAATTTATTTCTGTTCCACACGTGACTGTGTTGATTATTTCTATCTTACTCACTCAGAAGGTATAATTCGAATGAAATGCTGTCAATTGGGTCATTGCTGAGTCGGGAAGTTGGGGAAAACACGCTGGTATGCAAGCAGTTAGCTTGCCAATATAATTAATTCCTTGGGTGCAGTTGCCCTCAGGTTCCAACTACTTTTATGACTTGTATGGCCTAGTGGGCAGCGCCCTTGCCTTTCAATTGAAAGACCTGGGTTCGATCCTGACGTGAGTCAGAAAAAAATATATATACATACATTAAATGTAGATGTTAATCAAATAAGCACTCCCTTATTTCTAACTAGCCTACAGTAGATTGTATGGAAAGAAAGAATAAACATAAACTAAAAACCGAGGTTACACACACAGAAACAGTAAAAACATTTTTTGTACTAAAGGATATCATAGGCAACGGAAAAAATAGATGATGGAAAAAATTCCAGTTCATCTGTGTCTTGGAAGAAACAGATAACAAACTGAACAGTTCTGAATTGTTAATTGATTGTGAAGTTGTTACATGTGGGGACTTCCTACGCTGCCCTGGAGAAGATGCTCTCTCCTACAGCACTAAGGAACAGTGACTCAGAACCAACGAATCGAAACGAGCCAATAAAGACACCTGCAGTGGTGGAGGCAAAGCAGACAAAATGAATGCAGGGAATTGCGAAGGGTTTAATTGAGCAGTGACGAGAAGAAAGCAAAGTATGAGGTACTTCACCTGTAAGTGCAATAAGCAACATAGAAATGGATAGGGCTTATGTAAAATAATAGTACCTAAGGTGAATTCAAGTACAACAACTGCCTCAGTTTTGCAACAGCAAGTTATCTAAGATGAGTTTAAAATAACCAGAACATATAATAAAATATATACAGAATTGAAATGGTGAATTATAGTTCTATCTGAAAGAATTGGACTGGAAAGTAGACAGAAGAATAGGTAAGAGGCACTGCACCTAAAAAAAAAAAAAAAACAGAGTCCTTATCCAGATAAGCTCTGAAAATCATAGTTGACAGGAAAAGAAAAAAGCAAATCGAGGCTGAGTGCGGATGACAGAACGGCAGGGAGCTGAAAGAGGAAAATCTGCGGAGGACTGAGTCAAAGATAAGCGTATGGATAAGAGAAGGGACACGCTGAGGAAGATCAAGAATACAGAGGATTGAAATGGAAAGTCATCTACAAGGATGTACTCAAATTTACAGGTTGATAACCATTCATATAAGTATATATTGTCATCTTGTGTTCACGTTTTAGAAAATGGCTATCTATGAATCACAAAAACAATGTTCTAAAAGTACAAAATCATGTATTTACATAGTTGTGTGTACACATAATTGTAGCTCTCTCTCTCGTTTCGTTTCTCTTTCCCCATATATATATATATATATATATATATATATATATATATATATATATATATATATATATATATATATATATATATATATATACTAGTTAACCAACCAGGCACTGCCCGGGAAAACTCTGAATAACCGATAACCTCTCTCTCCCTCTCTCCCAACAACCCCTCTACTCTCTCTCTCTCTCTCTCACTTCCTCTCCCTCTCACTCTCTCAATCTCGCCCTTTCCTATTAAAATAGTTGCTTCAATTACATTGCCCAGCATTTTTGACATTTTATATTTCATCCCTCCTCACCCCGACTTCCTATCAGGGCTGAACCTGGACCTAAAGGGAATTGGGAGTGTCGCTATTCATCTCAGCGACCTCAAAAACTGTTGTTTTTGGTTATTTTTACACGTCACCCCCTTCCCACCCCTTCTCATCCTCCCCTTTGTTGGCCGAGTTGGTTGAGCTTCAAACTCGATGGACTTAAAGGGCGCCGGCTGATGAAGAGTTAGAGGAATTTATTTCTGGTGATAGAAATTCATTTCTCGCTAAAACTATGATTTAGACACTAATATCTGTCAGGTCCTATTTTACATATAACCAATTGGTTCTTAGCCACGCCCCCTTTGGTCTAATCCTTCAGGCCAGCCCAAAGAGTTCTTTAACAGACAGTGGTCAAATGTAAACTAAGCTATTTACTTTACTTTTTCTCAATCCCCATTCCTAGAGTGCTAAACTTGGACTTAAAGGGCAATGGGAGTGTCACTATTCATATTTTAACCTCAGAAAACTATGATTTGACACAATCTGTCATTTTCAGCTATTTTTAATATCACCAATCTCACTCTCCCTTTCTCTAGTGATGTCTTACCCACAAAGAGTTCTTTTACAGACAGTAAGTCAAATGTATACCAAGTTTGGTTGAAATTGCTCAATGCATTCCAGAGTGTATGTGGAACATTGTGCACCATACATTTTACATCCATTTTATACAGATTTGACCAACCTGGCACTTCCGGGATATCTATGAATGGATGAACTTCTCTCTCTCTGAAGGGCATTCTCTCTCTCTCTCTCTCATCTCTCTGACCTCAAAACTGTTAAGATAGTTGTTTCAGTTACATTGTCCAGTATTTTTGACATTTTATATTTCACCACTTATCCCCCATTCCTATCAGGGCTGAACTTGGACTTGAAGGGCATCGAGAGTTTCACTATTCATCTCAGTGACCTCAAAAACTATGAATTTGAAACTAATATCTGTAGTTTTCAGTTATTTTTACATGTCATCACCTTCCAACCCCTTCCTACCCCACCTTCCTATTGGGACTGAACTTGGACTTAATGGCATCAGGAGTGTCACTATTCCTATCAGGGACCTCGAAAACTATGGATTAGACACTAATATCTGTGGTTTTCGATTATTTTTGCATGTCACCCCTTTCCCAGCCCTTCTCATCCCCCTCCCTATTGGGCTGAACTTGGACTTAAAGGACATTGGGAGTGTCACTATTCTTCTCAGGGATCTAGAAAACTATGGATTAGACACTAATATCTGTCGTTTTCAGTTATTTTTACATGTCACTCCCTTCCCACCCCCTTCCTATCAGGGCTGAACTTGGACTTAAAGGACCTCAGGAGTGTCACTATTCTTCTCAGTGAGCTTTAAAACTATGGATTAGACACTAATATCTGTTGTTTTTGTTTATTTTCACATATCACCACCTTCCCACCCCTTCTCATCCCACTTCCTATCGGGGCTGAACTTGGATTTAAAGGGCATCAGGAGTGTCACTATTCATCTCAGCAACCTCAAAAACTATGGATTAGATGCTACCCCCTTCCCAACCCTTCTCACCCCCCTTCCTATTGGGGCTGAACTTGGACTTGAAGGGCATCGGAAGTGTCACTATTAATCTCAGCAACCTCGAAAACTATGGATCAGACACTAATATCTGTCATTTTCGGTTATTTTTGCGTCACACCCTTCCCACCCACCTTCCTATCGGGGTTGAACTTGGATTTAAAGGGCATTGGGAGTGTCACTATTCTTCTCTGTGACCTCAAAAACTATGGATTAGACACTAATATATGTCATTTTCGGATATTTTTACATACATATCACCCCCTTCCCACACCCACCCCCTTTGTTGCCAGTGATGTCTTACCCACATAGCGTTCTTATTGAGATAGTAAGTCATATGTTTACCAAGTTTGGTTGAAATTGCTCAATGCATTTCAGAGTTTATGTGGAACATACACACACACACACATACACCCATTTATATATATATATATATATATATATATATATATATATATATATATATATATATATATATATATATTTATATATATATATATATATACAGTATATATATTTACGTTTGTCCACAATTACTTTAATTATTACTTCAATTAGTCAATTAACAGATAAGCCTCAACTTACACTCTTCGTGGGCATAAATAAATACCAACTAATATATGAAATATACAAAATTACATATAATAATACTGGTAGGTCGCCTATTGAAAGAATTAATCACTCCAAAAATATTACTTTATTGACAAAACATAAGCAATTTAATTCAAAGAATACTGATTTAGCTCTCAATAAGGAAAATTACTGGTAGAATTAACAACACCTTACATACTGATTCTGTTTACAAGAAATACATTACTGCTACAATGGATAACACAACAGAATCTGGGTTCCCTCTAAGGACTACTTTGCAATTATTAATTTCATGGAATGCTGCATACTGAATAGCCTGCCACTATAAGGCACAATTTCTTCCAAGCAAGATGTTTTATTTTAGTGAGATTTGGTCATCATTCCCCCTGTTAAATTTACCATCTTATGTGTGTAAGATAAAATAGTGTTAAGAAACATTCTCACTTGGCGACCTTCCATTTATTAATTTTGCTTTTATCCACTCTGTTTGTGGTCTTCTGATGGGTTTTGTAAGACTATAATTAGCAAAGGTAACATAACACGCAGTCCACCCCTCGGAAATCATAATCATAATATATATATATATATATATATATATATATATATATATATATATATATATATACTATTATATAAAAGTGAATGCTTGTTTATTTGTTTGAATTCCATAGAAATCTGAACTGCTAGACAGACCGAGACAAAATTTTGCACATGGCCACTATGTCACACCAGAAAGGTTTATAACTCAAAATCAAACCCCTACCTTGTGACAACACACAAACACAGACAAAACAAATGAAATTTTAGTTTTTACGCCATCTTTTTCTTCAGCACTTTATAGGTTAATTCTCATTTTTCACCTGACCCTCCACCTTTTCTTCCAGGCATCGTCAGACGTATGATTAACCTACAACAATAAATCCCCTATAACAAATTTTTTATCAGAATCTATGTGAATTCTGATGATAATTTATGATGATAATTAATATAATTGTTTACTACCTCGATAAAATCTACACTGAAAACCTAAATCGATAAATTCTTTCTGTAGTAAGCGAAGCTGAGTCCGCGCATCCGTAGTAGTGGCTAAACCCGACGCTTTTAACTAGCACCAACTCACTCTCTCTCTCTCAAGGCATCACTCAAACAATTTGCAGCGAAATCTATCTCTATCTATCTACGAGGTTTATCACTGAATTATTACCTAGAGAGAAGAACAAGAATTTAAGATGCAAAAAAGTGGAGGGCATCGTCTGCATAAGGAACGAAAAAACATTAGTAGGTAACTTTTGGCACATATAGTATTGACGTTGAGATGATATATCATTATAACTCAAATGATTCCATAACTCTAATACTTACTTCTTTGCAAGAGTAGACGCCCATAAAAGGAAAATACACTGAAAAATAACTGTTAATTTTACATAAGCGACATTGGCAACCACTTCATCACGTGAAAAGCGATAATCACAAGTCACATGCCCCGCCCGTTCATGCATATGATTGAAGACGTTATATGATATAATAAGGAAGTAAACACATTCCCTCTTTACGTACGGTGTTAAAATGGTCCTACACACGATCCTACGTCATTTATTACATGATCACCAACATTGTGTACGAAGAGCAACACGTTGTTGGCTGTGCTGTTTTAACTTTTGTGGGTGGAGCCTATTTCCTCGGGAAACACGCAGGTCTTATAGAGCAAAACCATTCATTCACCTGCTAGCATTCAGGGTTAAAACTACCAAGACCTGTTCAAATGAATCATCTAAAATTTACCATTACATGCGTTGCATGAGAATTACCTCCTTGAAACACTCTCTCTCTCTCTCTCTCTCTCTCTATGCAAATGCAAATTTCCTCATTAATTCGTTCGTTCTTTTTCCGTTTTAACTTTCGGAATTCGTTATAGCGACTGCCTCGTGACGTTACGGTGACGTATTTCGTTATACACTCGGTTTAATGGGAAATTTTTTGCAATTTTGAAAACAAATTACTTTTTAAAGGTAGATTAAACTAAAATGCGACTAATAAATAACGTGTTTTTTGTGAGGTGGAAAAGCCTTTAGGAAGTCTTAGTAAAGTAGTAAGGCCCTTTGAGAGAAAACTAAATTATATGGAGAATTCAGAAATGTAGAGATGATGTTATAATAGCAAATATTTCATAAATACCAAAGGAACATCGTTAGAAACTCAAATCCTAAAGACAAATTCAGAGCCGTACGTTAAAAAGACAGTTCATGTATATAAAAACGAGGGTTACGAGTATGTATATGCTGAATATTTCTCCGATAATGAAGACAGTATGACTTGCAGGCTAAATGGAAACTGGAGCCATGATAATGCAAGAATAGAAGCAAGGTGAATGTACATTATTTTCTTTGGGGTAATGTGGCGTATGAGATTGGCGATTTTATTTATGTCAGTGGGGTTTCTGTACGTATGGTAATGTACCACGCTCATAAAACTGTATATACACAGATTTTTGTTATAGGTATATATATTTAGTTTTCCCAGGCAGCGACAGGTTGGTCAGCTCGTATATATATATATATATATATATATATATATATATATATATATATATATATATATATATATATATATATATATATATATATATATATATTGTTACGTGTGAGGGTCTTGGCTGATCATGTATTATTCAATTTACGTAATTTTTACGGCCCTGCAAACCAAGATTACACGTAACCTGCCACTTGAAGCCAAAAGTTAACCTCAAAGACAGTCGTTAATTAGCCAAAGGTCGCCAGTTAAGGGTAATTAACCTTAACAAGAATATTTGAGATGAATTTGATTTTAAACGCAACGGTTCTTCCAAACATTCGGACGCGAGGCATACAAAAGCATCGAGACTTGAAACTGTGTTGCTTACCCTAAACTAGGTATTTTACTGGAATAACGGGGTTGAAGCTAACAATATAATAATTTGGCTTAATCTAGACTTCGTAAACACATATACAGTAAGTGGGGGATGAAGGAGGAAACAAAAGAAATGCGAAATACAGAAAAAAGATAAAAGAATGGGTGAAGTTTTGAACAAAAAGCGACTTTACCTTAGGACGAACGTTGTGCGCACCAACCACCGCCGAGAGGAGTCTTCGCAATTGCTTCTTCACTTCACTAATAGAATAATAGACAAAGAAAGGGAGAAGAGGCCCCGTCGGACATGTGGTCTCTCCGAATGCTCCAGTCTCTCTCTGGTTCCCTGACCGGTGCTGGGTCAGAACAGTCACCCCAGGCGTCCGCAGTTCTGTTTTCAAAACATTCGCCAAGAGACAGGTAGAAAGGAAAAAGGACCTTAGGACCACCTATTTTTAAGGCTGATATGGGAATCTTCCTATAGGGGAAAAAATGGCTAAATGCTACTTATCTTTTTTCAACGGACGTTAGTTTGAACTGAGCTGCTCCCAGCGTGGGACAAAGCAAGTTCCTGTCTTGATCAGGCTGATACTACTATCCCTAAATGTTCGAGGGCGAACAGCGTAAATATTTATAAAAAAAAAAAAAAATATATATATATATATATATATATATATATATATATATATATATATATATATATATATATATATATATATATATATATATATATATATATATATATATATATATATATATATATACTAGCTGACCAACCTGTCGCTGCCTGGGAAAACTAAATATATATACCTATAGAGAAATCTGTGTGTATATACAGTTTTATGAGCGTGGTACATTACCAGATGTCCAGAAACCCCACTAACATAAATAAAATCGCCAATCTCATACACCACATTACCCCAAAGGAAGTAATGTCCATGCATATATATATATATATATATATATATATATATATATATATATATATATATATATATATATATATATATATATATATATATATATATATATATATATGTATATGTATATATATATATATATATATATGTATATATATATATATATATAATATATATATACTGTATATATATATATATATATATATATATATATATATATATATATATATATATGCATATAATGTATACACAGTTCATAAATGAAGATCTGACGTGTACACCTGTCAATGTTCTACATGTGGTACCAACAAGGAAGGCCGTCGACGGGATGAAAGATAAAGGACTCTTTGAAAACTGAGTATTAATTTAGATGGAGATGAGGGATGGCCACACCAGGGGGAACGCCAAATAGCTGAATGGCTCCGTGGAAAAAAAAATCAGGATGGAAAAAGAAAAACAACGTCACAGAGGGGAGGGAGGTTTTTCCATTTGGCAATCCTCGACCGGAAATTTTATGATGTTTTTGTAATGAATGAAAACGAATACTGAATTATTATTGACGGACGAAATTGAGTGGTTTTTTTTCTTTGTTTGTTTATGAATAAAGAAATTTGAATTGATATAGGCCGTGTCGTTCAATATATTTATATTCAACTGATTTCTTTTTTCTGTGCGAAAAGGAATAGATAAAATTCCTGTTTTTGTGGTGACAAGAAAAAATTGTGATATTTGTTGATCGAAGTCAGTATGACGTTATTTTAGACAGCTTTCTAGATAGCTATAAGTCTTATTGAATTAGAGTATATTGTAAATCACTTAATTTAACGCCAGGTCGAGCGACACGTTTTTAGTTATTCCAATTTGCTGTAAAATTCGTCTTATAATTATGGATTTGTATGCATTTTCATTCACTGTCGGTTATGTACTGACAGTGAAAGTGTGATGGTCAGTGACCTTCAATTTTTCTATAGGAATGCAAAAACAGGATTTTATACAATTTCTGTCTCGTCCACGGAGTTGAAGCGAATGGTAAAAAATGACGAATTTGCATCGGCGAGTGTTGCCAAAGGGAACTTGTGCTATTTTTCGTCACTTCTCTCTGATTCATCTTCTTCTGCAGACGAAAAACCTGCAAAGTATTTGCACTGTCGGAGGCATCTATATGGTCCGTTTGCCTTCCTTCTAGAACTCATCCATATTTCATCTTTCCTTCAGTTTCCTTTGTGCCGTAACTGAAGGATTCCATCTTCCTTTTCCTAAGTCTGAGAACTGAAAGAATCTAAAGGAAATACTCGCTTCGTTGCCCTCCACCTTCAGATAACGAGGTTGGAAAGATCCCGCGGGAATGTTTATTTTCTTTTTTAACCTGAGGCATTTTAACTTGAGGGATTTACTCTCTGAGAAGTCCACCCTACTTTTCCCTGTAGCCTCAGGCTATGAGCATTTAAGGGGACCTATGGGAAATTCTGTGAAACCATTTGTACGTTTCTTTCTATTCTCATAATATGAGGAATCAAGAATCTATAGAAAGTTTTCATACATGATTTCTACATTTTGTTCCAACTTCTGATTGTGAAGTTCTTGGAATTGCTGAGATGTGTTATATAATCTGTAGTATAAATCTCTAGATGCTCAGGCTACGAGAATTTAAGGTATAACAGGAAATTCTGTGAAATGCTCTCCATCCCTCGACGCTGAGGATAGCCCAAGGTTACCTCCTTCGCCGAGTCTTTTGCTTCCCGTTCCTAAATGGAGGAGCTCTCTCTCTCTCTCCTTCTTCTTCTTCTTCTTCTCCTCCTCCCCCTTTCAGCCGCGTCTTCGCCATATCCTTTTATTCCGGGGTTTTCTGATCTGAGGTCACCTTCAGCCGATGGCTTTTTGTTCTCGGGGATTTCTATTCCCTTTTATGGAATTTACCTTTTGTGCGTTGATGGCATTTGGCTCTTTCGTTTGCCTTCGTTGTTTTGTGATGTCTGGCTGCGATGTTGCTTTAGCTTCGTTTGATTTTTATTGTGCTTGTTTTGCTTTAAATCATTTTTATATACTTCTTTTAGATCATTGCTTTGCGTAGATTTTCTCTCCAGTCTTGACTTTCACTGATATACTGAGCTTCATTTGATGGCTCTCGTTTTTCAGTTGCACCTAAACAAATTTGAAAGTTATTAACCCGTCAGTGTTGGTGGCTCATGTTCTCATTATCGTTTGGATGGTCCTTGAAGGTCCAGCACAGTCTGTGAAGGAACAAGAAAGCGAAGGAAACTAACAACGACAGTTTGGTGTTGACAACCATCTTACTGTATACAATTGATGTTTGAGTTTAGCCTGTTTTTCTGTTCGTGTAACACACATACACACAAATAAATAAACAAATAAATAAATAAATATATATATATATATATATATATATATATATATATATATATATATATATATATATATATATATACATATACATATATGTTTTAAAATATATATATATATATATATATACATATATATATATATATATATATAAATAAATATATATATATGCATATATATATGTATAATAAACACACCCACAAGCACATACACACACACACATACATATATCACTAAATTTAGGATTCATGTAGCTTTCCTAAGCAAAATACTATGTTCATATATGGTTGTGTGTTAGTGTGTAAACGGAGATTATGTCTGTTTCTTTCCACTGGTAGCCAACAATTCCTACTGAAATTCCACTACCTTCAAACGACGACATAACCCCTTCCGAAGCGGGGTTTCCTGGCCGAAGGCTTATCTGTTATGATGGAGCTGTGACGTGAACGGACACGTCCCAGACTCCCTCCCTCCCTCCCTCCCTCCCACATCTCCCCGACGCCTCCTTCAGGTGGTTATCGATCGCGTTTTCCCCTCGCCTGTTGATGTTTTCGAGTTACCTGCCTCCCAGACCTGAATGGCCCACTGGAGGGGCCGAAGAGAAGACCAGAAATGGATAGGCAGACAGACGTAGAGAGAGAGAGAGAGAGAGAGAGAGAGAGAGAGAGAGAGAGAGAGAGAGAGAGAGAGAGAGAGAGAGAGGGAGAGAGGGGGGAAGCGGGAGAGAGAGTGAGAATGCCTCGAAGGACAGAGGGTTAATGGAATGTTGCAGTGCCAACGGATATAGAGAAAATCGTATCAGAGAACAAAAATATGTGTGTTTGTGTAAAACTTGGCACCAACTGTTTATTTCTGCAAGTCTCTCGTTAAAAAGAGAACCTTGATACGGGTATTGAGAAGAGAACCTTGATAAGGGTATTGATAGTAGAGTAATTCAAATAGACTTTAGTGCTTCTTTCGATTTCGTAAATTATAAGGCACTTATTTTTCATCTTCAGAATCTTGGAATGGATGGATATCTTTTAGGATTACTTCATGATTTCCTTACAGATAGGCAGCAGCGAATTGCTGTTAATATGATCTACAGCAAACCAAGGCCAATCGTGCCTGGTGTTCCACAGCAAGGTAGTATTCTTGGACCGATGTTATTTTTATCGTATACAAGTGATATAGTGGTTGGCCTGGAAAACAAGATTGTTCAGTATGCCGATGATTCAATACTTGTGGATGTAGTATAGACTCCACTTACGAGAAATGAAGCAGCCCTAGCGGATCAGAGAATGGTGTAGTCGGTGGGGTATGAGGCTGAACTCCAGTAAAACGAAAACACTATTGATCAGCATATCACGTACAGATTTTTCCACCCCACCCTCCCCTTCAGGTGGATGGGACTTTGCTGAATGAGTCTGAAGCTTTAACTATTTTAGGTGTAACTTTTGACTCGCATCTTACTTTTGATAAACATCTAATGAAAGTTTTAGCAAATGCTATACGAAAGTTGGGTATTGTTCGTAAGGCCTCATATATTTATAATAGCTATAAAGTCAATGCAACCTGCTTTAGGCCATTTGTCCTTCCTTTACTAGAATACTGTTCTCCGGTGTGGATGTCTGCTTCTGCCCGAGATTCATCTCTTTTAGATATAATAGTCCGTGGTAATAGGTTTCTGTTTCCTAATATTTTCAGTTATTACTTGGACCATCGATGGATGGTCTCTCGTTTGTCAATTTTTCATAAGTTGTATTTTAACAGCGATCTTTCACATTCACAACTGATCCCTGATCCCCTTTCCTGCCGAGAACAACCAGATTCACTGAACAGCAGCACCAGTGCGCAGTAAAATGCGCCTCGAGTCGAACTCCCACTTCCAGAGGTTCTTTATTCCTCACACAGTTGGACTGTGGAACAGCCTCCCTACTGAGGATGTCGTGCAACTGAAATTTCACAGTTCAAGCGAAGATGCAACGCATTACTACCCTAATACAATTCTCCTCGTATTTTAATAATTCATATATATTTACATTTATTTATTTGTTGGTTTATCTGTTTTCCTAATAACTGATCCCCTCTTTCCCCTTACCCTTTGTTGCGTCTGAATGAACACCATATTCTGCGGAAGCATGGGCTTCAAGTCAATGGCCCTTGTGGGTTTGTTCCATATGAATAGGGTTCATCTTCTGAATAATAATAATTATTATATAACTGTACGTGCTAATGTCTCATCACTTCTAACAATACAGTACATATCACAATAGCTGTACAAACGTATGACCCTTGGTTAAGAATTTCATTTCTATAATTTACCCAAGTTTGTAGCTGGGATCTTTTAGTACTTTCATCAAGTTTACTATGAACGATGACGAAATATAGAAAGGTCGAAAGCCTGCTCTTTATTTTTACGATGTAAAATGCCGTGAAGTGTCTTTCACTTATCATTTTAAGGAAGTTGACCCATCATGTGCAAAGTACATATTAAAAGCTAAGAAAATAAAATTCAAGATCGTTAAATTGAATAGCAATCTGACTTTCAACGAAACTTATGTGTATATATATATATATATATATATATATATATATATATATATATATATATATATATATATATATATATATATATATATATATATATATATATATATATATATATATATATATATAAATGCATATATATCTATGTGTGTGTGTTACCTGCAGCATGACAGGGAAGAATAGGGGTTTCTAAGGAAACAATAACATTTAGTAAAATATCCAAGTTTAAACAGTGTACAGAACTACACTGACTTGACAGCAAGTATCTAAATTCAGTGGCTTCAGATTTCTAAACTCTAATTCGACAATAAATTAGAGTTTCAGTGTGCATAATGAAGCTGGCAGTCATAACTTTTATTCCAAAAACTGTCCAATAAATGATTTAGTGTTAACTTTTAAACTTCTTTACACTTTCATAAGACTAAATATATATAAAGTATTAAGCTTTATTGCAGTTGAAGTTTTCCACTCATTTGTCGAGTTATCAATATGGTATTATACAGTATCAATAGGCAATTGTAGTTTGCAATACATGAAGATCAACTGGGATCTTTTTTCAATTTCTTGCAGTATTTAGCATTAAAAATTGGAATCACTTCAAGATTTATTTATGAATCACGGCCAATCACCTAGAATAAATTAAATGAGCATGATATATAAGATATTTGAATAAACAAGTCAGTAACAATGAAGAAAATGTTAATGAAATATGTTTTGCTTAATTAAAGTTAATAGAAAAGGATGACTAACGTAACACAATCTGTAAAAAAATTAATTGAAAATTTAAATATTGAAATTAATTAGAAATTCACTCCAACTAAAATTATACCTTAATTACAAATATTATTACTGAGCATAAGCGTACGAATACAGATCATTGCCACATTATTTACCAAATTAGACATACAAGCACGTCAAGGCACTTATGCTGCTAAAATATTTGGGAGATGAATTCTAGCCAACAAAAAAAAAATCACTTACTTAAGTCAGATTAAACAGCAAAATTCCATTAAGAAAGTAAGTTCTACTCAAGAGGGAAGTCATAACTATATGAAAGAAGAAAAATGTCAATTTCACATGATGTTTTCAGTGGTAGTCCAACATTTTAAGGACATTTTCCTAATACTCGAACCTTTTCTTCAGCAAATGGCTTCAACCAGCCAGGGGCTAGTTATGCAACATATAAGAGCAATGGAATTACGAGCAAGGTAAGATTCACAGAAAACGAAAATGATACTTAGAAATATAAAATGACAACTCTCGCACAATGCGACTCGCTCAGACAGAATGAACCTTTATTCAACCACACTGCAAGATTCAACAGTACAAAATGTGCCGAAGCTTCTTCGGCGCAATCGAGTTTTCTGTACAGCCGCTACAGCGTATCATCAAGGCCACCGAAAACAGATCTATCTTTCGGTGGTCTCGACACAATGCTGTATGAGACGCGGCCCATGCAACTTTAACCACGGGCCGGTGGTGGCATATCCTATATCGTTGCCAGAAGCACGATTATGGCTAACTTCAACCTTAAATTAAATAAAAATTACTGAGGCTAGAGGGCTGCAATTTGGTATGTTTGATGATTGGAAGGTGGATGATCAACATAATTTGCAGCCCTCTAGCCTCAGTAGTTTTTAAGATCTGAGGCCGGACAGAAAAGAGTGCGGACGGACAGACAAAGCCGGCACAACAGTTTTCCTTTATGGAAAACTAAAAATGAATGCATTTAGTTATCAAACTCAAAATTGTAAGACAGACTTACTCCAACTAATATCCAGTGAAAAACGGACTAAGTGGACCACAAAATATAAATATAATCTCGTAGAACAGCAAAATAAGCGAATGACCATGAATAATTAATCTGGCTGACATGAACCAGCAACATGTGAGGGCAATTTCATAAAAGGAATAAGCAGTTTCTTCTTTGTCTGCGAAATGGCGTGAAATTCAACGAATTTAGGAAAGCAGCCTTAAAACTTCTCAAGAGGCAACATCCACGATGAATGATACCTAATGGCTTTATTGATATCTAAAATTGTATCAAAATTAATTGGCTCTAAGCCCGTCTCCCAAACAGCTGTTCCCCGCAAACCAAATACCTAGCTTCTATAGGTGCCACAGCTTCAATACGCTCGAATGATTGTGCAATTCGCCCTTCTGGTAGGGGCAGTTTATAAACAGGCTTTGTTCAATCGAAGCATTACAATGTCACTCCATTCTCTGCGGTCAGCTTCAGGTGGGCACTGGAAGAAAGTATATCAAAACCTCCTTGGAATAAAGATCCCTTGACATCAAACTTATAGAAAGTGCCATTCGTACAAGTAGGAGCGACCACAAAGACTAGCGCTTCTGGCAGCAGCTCCTATTTGGTATCTTTTTCGATGGAAAATTCAGAAGCCGATTGCCCTTATATGCAAGCCTGAGGGAGAACATTCGAAGATGTAAATCTCTTCTAATTGGTCCTAGTCTGACATGGCTTCCGAGAAGGCAACGCTTTCTTTCTCAGTCTCCAACAGGTGCTGTCGCCTGCCTTAGACTACCATTGGTTGCTAACTAGCAGTGTTATTTGTGCCTTTCCTGGAAATTGTTGATCAGTCCTTTGGGCTTCTCTGTACTGTAGGGAGAAATAAATTTGTTTATGTGTGAAGATTATGGCCAAGACTGCTAACGGATGGAGAGCTTGCTAATTATCTTCACTACGAATTATATTCCATAGACTGGTTTTCTGAAAACGAAACTGGCAAGGAGAGAGTACCTTGCAAGTTCTTGGAAAACCCATGTCTGGCATCTCAAAAGAGTTGAAAATGAGAAAAAAAAGTCACTATAGTTCCTCGTGATTTACGTTAAAATCTTAGTCACTAGTTTTGATCTTTCCTGGCGACAAAAGAGCAATGTTTTTCAACGATTGTCTCAAATGAAAAATGTTGCAAGGAATGATATAGAGATGTGTTTGTAATATATTTGTTTTTATGTGTATATACATATATATATATATATATATATATATATATATATATATATATATATATATATATAGCACATATACATATATACACACAGTACAGATACATACACACACACACACACACACACACATATATATATATATATATATATATATATATATATATATATATATATATATATATATATATAAAGGCTACGACAAGTAATATAATTAAAGACAAAATTAGAGAGGTACTATATATAAGGAAAGAGTAATTCTACTGGAACACAGAGAAAATTTTCATAAAAGTGAAAGAGGCTAAGAAAGACAAGTGATTGGGCAGACTGAGTGACAAGCTGTCGCTCACAGAATAGAGGATTAAAGGACTTTTGGTTTCTGAAAGAGACAAGAATGAATACAAAGAGAGAGAGAGAGAGAGAGAGAGAGAGAGAGAGAGAGAGAGAGAGAGAGAGAGAGAGCAATCGTCTACCAGATAACTAACTGAAATCCAGCGTAGTCATAGGTCAAAGTGAATATACCCAGAAGGTCAACACTAGTTTCAAGTTAGAAATTTACTCCCTCTTCAAGAATTAAGTTTTATGATAATGCTCTCATTTATTTTCCATTAGAAAAGCTTTAAAAAACAAGTAGCAGCTGTATACGTTTCGTTGAACTGAAACGAGGAGAGCCGTTTTATTTTTTTTATGATGTACAGATCACAGCAAAAAGTTTCCCAGCATTCAAAACAAAAGCTCTGTAAAGAGAAGTTATTCTGTAAGCATCCCGTTCTGCTCTGCTGAGCAGCACTGAGCAGGAACTCTGTTTCTTAATTAAGATAAAAGGCCCCTTTATTTTTCTTAATCTTTCTGACTCTACGCATTGTCTTGCCTCCTTTGTTCGTTCCGGATACGAAGCAGATGAAAAGCAATGAGTTGGAGAAGAATTAACCCAGAGTGTGACCCTTTTCCTCGGTCCTTCTTAACGTGAAGTGATCAACGATGGACAAGAGTACCAATCTCAAGTTAGGTCATTTCAAGAAGTGCTGTTCGAATTCTGTAATCTAGGAATGAAATGCGCATCTCATAAGAAATGAAATATAGAACAGATCTATTTAGGCTTGGTACATAATTACAGAGATGAGTAGGAAATTCCACGTGGTCAGAAACTTTGGCTAACGGCGTCTGCACAGATTTCAGTTGGAAAGCTTGACGAGTGCAGCCGGGGTATTTAAGAGTACCATTTATCTCAAAAACACAAAAGCTAAATCGCAAAAGCTTCTTAACTAAGAAGGTTTCGAGGATGTTTTTCATTGTAATACTTTTAGAACTGTTTTTATAGATGTCTTGGTAAAAGCACTTTTGTTTTTGAAAACCCCAATTTTCTCAAGGATTTTCAAATCTACGTCATTTGTTACACAAGCGAATGTTTGATATTTTTTTCTTTGGTTTCCTGGTTTCGAGAGAAAGAATTTATGCTTCCACAGAATATTTGTCTCAATAGGTCGGCCTCGTTCTCTTCAGCACTTAGAAAATAAGGAGAGGTGGGAGAGTGGATGAATAAACCGAAATCCATGGGCTCACGACTTTGATGGAGAAGCGCTTGCGGCCTGTTATAGAGAGGGTCGACTACGAAAGAAAACGAGCGCCTAAAATGTCTGTTTATTTAGTTACTGATTTATTATAACATACATCAAGGAGAAAATATTTCCACAGGATATAAACAAAAGCGTCTTCACACAAATTTTTCTCCTTCCCCTGATAAGCTAAAAAAAAAAGTATGTCAGCATTTGAAAAATCAAGATGAATTTTGAAAGCAATTTTCCGAGCTCGTCACAGGCGCGGCCAACGAAACAATTTCTTGTTTCTTCTCCCGTGAAAGAAACTTCGTGTGCCTTCACGCTCTCGCATATTTTTAAGAGAAAGAGAGTAGGGGGGTGTTGGGGAAGGGGGCAATGCATTTTAAGAGCTAATATGTCGTAAAGAACTTCCTTCCCTTCTCGCACAAGACGTGTGGCCCTTAGTGGCACGGCAACAGACGCCGGTATAAAGCGTCACCAAAAGAAAATCGATATCATAGGAGTTCAAATCTTCTCACGAGAGAGAGAGAGAGAGAGAGAGAGAGAGAGAGAGAGAGAGAGAGAGAGAGAGAGGTGACGTAACCTATATTATTCGTTAATAGGATAACTAAGAGAGAGACCGAATGAATGAGAGAAAGATACGTGTAAATGTAATCTATACATTCTCTTACAGCATACAGAGAAAGGGACAGGCAGACAGACGAACAGGAATAGAGAGAGAGAGAGAGAGAGAGAGAGAGAGAGAGAGAGAGAGAGAGAGAGAGAGAGAGAGAGAGAGAAAGAGAGAACGTGTGCGAGGCGTAGCCGACAAATCTTCATCTTTTTAGGCATTACGAGTGACTCCTTTGCGGGGCCTAATAGAGGTGTCACCCCCCGCAGATGAACTTAGTGAGGCCACAATTACCTTCATGAAGTAGGCGAGACCCTATGGAAAAATTGGCAATTTAAGATATCAGCTTTTTGCTCGTTTCTAGAATCAATAATTCTTTTAAATGAACCCTTTATCCGCTCCTTTATTACAGTGATTCCGATTGTGCTAATTGTAACAATATTCTGTTGTGTAATGCTGACAAAATGAATTCTAGGAGAAATAATATTTCGTTTAAACACTTCTTAATGCTCAATATATTGTTTTAAAAACATTTAAACATTTGATAATTCCAGCAGACGAGGTTTTTTAGGATAACCCTTTTATAAAAGTTCTAGTTTTCTATACGCCATTACAAAAATTCATGTTGGGCATTTCATTAAAAAATGAGATGGATTTCTTAAGGGATTATCAACTAGCAGCCGAACAAAATTCTTAACTTACTGATAAAAGTCCAGAAGGCGTAATTAGTTATAGTTAAACACAAAGTGGACACACTGCAACGTTACTTTCCAGTGAATGAAATAGCTCTAATCAACATGTTTTTTGCAAGTGATAGGCTGCTGTAGTATCGTAGCCAATAAAGAACTATATTCTTTTTACATCACCATTTGCAAGGCAGGAAAAGTACGGAGTTTCAACGGACATCGCAGCTAACATCGTCTTAGTTTCTACACTGCATATTCACACTATTTGATTCCAAATATTTGTCAGCTGGTTAAAATGTAAATTTTTAAGGTCTCTTTAAGGAATTCAGTTCTAATGTTTTCCTAGTAGGGCTTTTACAGTATTCAAATATCATCAGAAATGTTTTTAATTCTATTTCTTAAATATATAATACATGATGCACGTTTTTTTATTTTGCTTTCATTTCTAAAGCTCTCCAATTATTAATTTTGCAGTCGTCGAGTTGTGATCATTATCTTTTAACTCCAATTTCCTGGCAATTTGAAGAGCTCAGTCTCTGGATTTCCCACGAGAAGGGTACATGATAACGTCTGAAGTGGCTGTCTTTAATTCAAGTCGTATTCGTGGGCAGAGCCATTGAAAACGTCTGGGCATTCCGGAATCGTCCTGCGCAGTTAGCAGATTTTCCTTTGGTCTAAAGCACCGGCCTTTTTCTTTTTTCATTTTTGTCTCAACATAACAAAAATATCGAAATTTGCTTAAGCGCACTGTGCAATTTATGGTGGGCAGCTCTCAAAGTGCCAAATAATTCCTCTGTATTCACACGCCATGTTGTGTACCCAATCTCTTCTATTATTAAGGCTTCAAGGAGCTCTATTGATTTCGTTATTGTTATTATTATTATTATTATTGGAACCGATTTTATGGCAGACCTAAGGAAAAAATGGTTGGAATAAATCTGGCGAAACTTCACACTATAATATATACCAGTATTACTTGAATTTATACTTTGAAAACTTCATAGACGTAGATTACATGACAAATGCAAATTTCCTCATTAATTCGTTAGTTTCTTCGTTTTTACCTTCGGAATTCGCTACAGTGACTGCTTCATGATTTGGACTTATAACCTCCTACAAACAGCGTTGAAGGGTCTAACAGTGAAATGAAAACATCTATACATAATTTATTCATATTCTGATCAGAGCATTTGAGGTACTTCCCAGATGAAATACAGCGGCAAACTGTCACAAAACTGACGCTGAGAGAGAGAGAGAGAGACAGACAGACAGTTTGTAGGTTGTTATTCAGAGTTTTCCGGCAGCACCAGGTTGGTCAGCTAGTATGTGTGTATGTATATATATATATATATATATATATATATATATATATATATATATATATATATATATATATATATATATATATGTGTGTGTGTGTGTGTGTATATATATATATATATATATATATATATATATATATATATATATATATATATATATATATATATATATATATATATATATAGAAATATCAACACACAATTATGTGTGGAACAGAAATAAATTTCTGACACACATCAGGATTGAACCCAGGTCTTTCAAATGAAAGACAGGCCACACAAGTCATAAAAGAAGTTGGAACCTGAGTACTACTGTACCCAAGGAATTACCTGGGCAGGCTAACTGGTTGCATACCAGTGTGTTTTCCCCAACTTCCCAACTGCAAAGAATTACCTGGGCAGGATAACTGTATGCAAGCAGTCAGCCTGCCCATGTAATTCCCTGAGTACACTTGTACTCAGGTTCCAACTTTTTATATGACTTATGTGGCCTGGTTGGCAGTGCTCTGGTCTTTCATTTGAAAGACCTGGGTTCGATCCTGATGTGTCAGAAATTTATATATACAGTGTGTGTGTATATATATATATATATATATATATATATATATATATATATATATATATATATATATATGCTAAATGGCCCTATCCCCAGGTCAAATACGGCCATCTTTTATCGCTATGTCTGTTTTAAGAACAGAATCAATCATCTTACTTTCCTAAGACGTTTCTGGTAGCGTTGGCTCCCTGGGTCAGCAAATTCCTTCTCCTTTGTCGACTAAACCTATATTTACACAAAGGCCTTCTGGAATTAAACAGTGGTGTACAAAACTAGACTTTATTTGCAAATTTAACGAAAATGATTTAGCAAAAGCTACGACCATGAAATGGAGTGAATTTCACCCCCTAAAAATGAAAAACATTACTAGAGGAAATTCTGATTCACAAACATTCAGGTTAACGATTTTAAACCAGCTAATACCAGCGACTAACACCCTGGTCACCAAATAAAGTTATAAGGTCATAATTATTCTAGACCACGGTAAATGTCATATAGTATTTAAGAGAATAACACCACTTCCCAAAATATTCGCCCTCACAAGACGAACCAGGAATTCCTGTTGAAAGAAACATATCATATATTAAAACCTGAAATGGTGTTAAGTGTCATTCCTATTCAAAACAGAAAAATGCACAATGGAAACAGAACAGGAAAATGTATAGGGGAATTTCACTGCAGCACAAATGGGTCTTTCCACCAGATGTATGGAAAAGATATTAAGTGTTCATGAGCTATTGTACTCACTTTCTATGATGACAAATAACAGATTTTCCAGTGGCCATCTCCCAACACTTCATCACTAACCAAAACAGACCCAGTCTCTTAATGAAGTCCCCCTGCAAGAGTCTATTCCCGTTAATATACCATTCGCGAATGCAACACACATACGCACTCACACAGTCATTTCTTCCAGAAATGTGACGACCCCAGGTCAATGTTCAGAGATCACGCTGTCTCTATGCACTTAAATCATGATCAATAGCTCTCTGTATCCAACTGTGCAAACCTCCAATGTAGACACAAATGCACTTGCAGTGGAAGTGCCACTGCCAGGCCAGCACATAGTTCTTCAAAGTCATCCAAGACAATATATATATATATATATATATATATATATATATATATATATATATATATATATATATATGTGTGTGTGTGAAAGGCTATAATATTTCATCTTTATCGACGAAATGTGTACATTGTTATTTAGGTAGTTGAACACAGGCTAGAGACAAAGACGGGGGGGGGGAGCATGGATGCTGAACACAGCAATCTTTATGTAATCTTGAGTGAAAATTAATTCTTCAAAAGTTATGAACGTCCACACAGCACACTACAAGTGACAAGTGTACAACAGCATTCGCTCAATAAATGGTTGCATATGCAATAATGGAATCGAAGGCCATGCAGCTGTTGTGAAACACACTAGCCATCATCATTCATCGTAGTCATCGTCTTCAGCTGCTTCCTCATCTCCACCAGCAACTGCAGCAGCTATTTCGCTGTTGGAGAGTAGTTGGTAGCCTTGGTCGCCCCGTCATCATCCAGCCACTTTTGTGTGTCACCCTTAAGAAAGTAGTTGCCTCCAGTCGTGTGTGTGGCACTGATATCTTTGACTGTTAATCCCTGGAGGCCCATCATGCCATCTTCTCCAGGTTCCAAGCTTGGTTGAGGGCCTCTACAGCGATGTCCCTCCAAGCATCTGCTAAGCTGTAAATAGCAGTCTTCAGCAAATACCTGCGAAGATTTTCCAGCGTCATTTTCCCCCGTGAATCCAAATCTTCCATCTCTCCTCGTTCTCCAATACAACCATCACCTCCTCCAGGATCACCTCCTCCAGGATCTTCCTCCAGTATAGCTGCTTTGTTGCAACAATGACACCTTGGTTTTGGCTGACTGTGTGCAGTCGTATTAGGAGGCTAATACATGACACTAATATGACCTTCATCACCAACCAACTGGGTTGTATTAGGATGTGTAGGCACAGTGTCCACGAGAAGCAAAGCTTTCATCAAATGTCTAGCAATGACGAGGTCCTGTGCTTGACGAATAACCTTAAAAAGATGATTATGGAACCAACTGGAAATGATCTTGGAGGTGAACCAGGCCTTTGCTGAATGATACCAAATCACTGGGAGCCTATCCATCAACCCATGAAGGACACATAGTTGCTTTGCCTGTCCAACTACTACTGGTTTGCAATGATGCCCACCAGTTGCAGTTGTGCATAACAAAGCTGAAATGAACGTGTTGCTTGGAGAGCTTGCGACTGGGTTAATTCATTTCCTTCTGATCGGCCAAGGTGTTAGTGGGTATGGAGTGATAGAGTAGACGCAGTTTGTCAGCAATGTAGACTTGCCCTAAAAAAGCCTTCTTTCTTCATCAAGTCTTGCAATGTCTGGCAAAATTCATCGTTCATTTGCCATGAGTTTTCTTTTTAGAAACCCCATGTCGAATTTTGAACCAAAACAGCAACCTTTGGATGCCCTAAAGTCTGCAACCTTATGCAAGGATGCAAATTTCACAGTAACAGCATTCAACTCGGCACTACATATCCTCACACCAGCAGCCCCTTGTTGCCAAAATCACGCCAAGGTAGATTGGTCAAAGTCTTAATAATGGCCTTTTGCCATGACCTTGTGGGTCTGACTCCTGGCCGTCTTCTTCCAGCAGTCTGTCACGTACTTCTTCAGCTTGTCCTAGGAAACCTTGATGTGCAAGGTTGACTGGACAATCCATGCTCCTTCATGATACAAGACCTAGACCATCCTGCCTTGATTCTCCCAATGATTTCTAGTTTCTGTTCAAGGATCAACTCCTTCCCCGTCCTCTTAGGACAAGGTGAGACCATACAAAGAATACACAGCACAATAAACAACACCAGCAGGACCTGCAATGCTGCAGGCATTGCGATGAGAGCCATATGCTCAAGGTACATCTTCGCAAAAGCAACGGTTACATGAACAGTTCAAAAAGTGACTGATCTCACACAATTCAATTTATCCATGAAGTATGCATTGTTCTTTCATTTGCATCAAAAATGGTACTACTCAAAGGACTAAGAATGTCTATATCTGGCTTAGCGGTAAAAATTATGTGCGCCTTTATTACCCCATATCAGGTCGTCATTTTCCTTTAATAGTTCTGTAACATTTAATCGAAATTACTGCTCACACGATCTACGGGATTTCAAAATTACTGGTGCACCACGTTTGTCAGACTTCGGTATAGCCTATGTAAGCTGTGATTTTATCACCTAAACATTGATGGCTACCACTATTCTCTGGGAAATTTGGAGTGTCTAGGTTTCTTTTATATCTGAGTAGACAATGCTCTTGGTCATGTTCATGTTTTCGTTGTGACTGTCACGGTACCTTTCCAAACTGCATAGTCATTTAGACCACACTGTTTGCTGCACTAAAAGACAGTGAAATTCAACACGTAGTTAGGGCACGCGTCGAAGGACGTCTTGGTCGAAGGACATCGTGGACCTTCTGGTTAAGGTGCCCAATTATTTCATTTCCAGGATTCCAAGGAGGCATGTAGGATGGGTGCATAAGGGCAAATATCAGTTTCTAAGGGGAAGAGACGGTTGCTGATTTTTTTTTTATCTGTAAGCAAACTAGGTACTGGTGGCCATGTAGGAACTGCTGCATGCCTTAAACCTCGTTGTCTCTCTTTTGTTTTTCAATCCGGAGCTCATCAATAAGGGATTCTATATTTATGGCAATAATCACGTTAATGCTGCAAGTATTTTCTCTAAACTTTTGTCAACTCCCAGAGAATTGCATTGAAAGAAAGAATTGCCTAATAAATCACAGAACACTGCAAGATGACACCAGATGCTTGCTGGGCAAGCAGACTCACCTCATGTTTAGCACACGAATGAATAAAGTGAAATCATCGCAAATGGTTGTGGGACTGGGCGACAGAGCAGCACTGAATCTCGAAGGCAACTGGCTTCAAGAGATTAAAGTCTAATTGCGTCAAAATCTCGCTATAAAAATGAAACTAAGGAGCCATACTTCTCGACAGATATAGGTAAAACCGACATAAATTCACCTTGGAAGAGCTGGAATGAGACATACGGGTTAAAAATAATTCTCCTAAAACGCTATTGAGGGAGAAGCAAGCATAAACCTTCCTTATCTGTTACTAGCGCTCACCATCCCGGCTTCGTGGTGACAAAAGTTACAGAGATATTGCCCACTAAATTAAACGTTAGAGTGGCAAACTATATGTTAACCCATTTGGATAATGCAGCGTGACTCAATTTTCTCTGAAGAAAAAACATGGTACGCTTCTGTTCAGTAAATTATTAGCTTGAAAATGCGCGTCATTGCGAAATGGAGTTACATATGTTAAAATGATGATAAATATGGGAGTAAGGTAGATATAAATTATCATATAATCAATGCTTCTTACTCTTCCCCTCTCTCGCAGAAGAGTGGATGCACCGGTAGTTGGCACAGATGTTTCATGAACGTCATAAATAAATAAAGAAAATGCTACAATGTAAGAGACGTCAATCATTTGAGGTAAGCTCCTTACCGGTTGGTACACGCGACATGCAAACCGACAGAAATTAACTTAAACATACACTGACAAATTTCTATATAATCTATATGCAATATATATCTATCTATCTATCTATCTATCTATCTATCTATCTATATATATATATATATATATATATATATATATAGGCCTATATATATATATATCACTGAATGCCAATGCATATCTCACAACAACACTTCTCCAATTTCCTACATCTCTTCTTATCTTACAAGGGGAAAACTTTGAGCTGAAGATGAAAACTGTGGCCACGTTGACCCATTTATTACTCAGCACTGACGGCTGTTTCAGTCCTTAATTCATGGCTACCATCAGGGCAACACTAGTTTCGTTCTGGAACTACAATCCAATATTTGGCTGAGCATAGTAAAAAATACAAACAAGAATCAAAAGCCTGAAACTAACAGGTATTCACAAATCAGGATGAGCACAGTGAGGGATCTCATTGGATTGCAATGTTATTTTCTTCTCCTGAAGTAGAGAACAAAGTCTCCAGAGACCTGAACACTCAAAGTAGACGGCCCTTGTGCAGTGCTTACCACTTCAGCAGCCACAAGCCAAAATTAGCCATCTCTGTGAGCAACATCAGTGTCTTTATTAAGATCACAAAGAGAGGTTTTCTCTTTTTGCTATTTTAAGAAGCGCATAGGCCTTTCAGTAAAAGATGTGTTAGCCACGTAATTACAACCCTAAGGATGCAGTTTCAAGGCCATCGCAACAAAGGGGCCATAAACCAGCATTTTGTCAGAAAACCACCTCTAAATAATCTTAACAGACACTGCAGTTGTTCACCTGGAGGTTTCCTATGTTTAGCTTGCAGTTGCTGAAACAGTGACCATCACAATGCAACATCCAATTTTGAACGTCCCGGGTGTCTCCAAACTGTTCTTCACTCCAGCAAAAGAAAACTGCGTTAAAGGCTAATTAGACTCTCCGGAGGCAGAGGATCCAGTCGTGTGAAGCTTCAAGGAAAATACTCTGACCTTTTGAACTCACCTACATATCGAAGTGTAGTTCCACAGACCCAGTATAGCCCTAACGAGGCCCATAAGTTATTAGTTGAAACGGTTTTTGGCACTGAGAAAAAATGAAACACCATTACTGATACTTTTGCCTTTCCTTTCGTATTTTTCTCGGTGACAAGAAGAGACATAGAAAATTGTAGACGTACCGGTTTAGAATAGTAGAAGTCACACACACAGTGGTCTTCAATGAAAATTTTCTGAGAGAAAGACAATGTTCATAAAGCATACATACATACATACATACATACATATATATATATATATATATATATATATATATATATATATATATATATATATATATATATATGTGTGTGTGTGTGTGTGTGTGTGTGTGTGTGTGTGTGTGTGTGTGTGTGTGATTTTAATAGTCACAATAGCCTCTTAACTTCTCGAATTTTTCGAGCTTTTAAGCGCGAAGAATTCGAGGAGTTTGAGGGCATTGCGGCTATTAAAATTACACATTGTGTATCTGGTAAAAGTGACCAGTAGATTCTACACACACACACACACACACACACACACACACACACACACACACACACACACACACACACACACACTTCTTTTAGCCTTGTATGGCCCAGTGGGTAACGCCCTTGCTTTCCACCTGAGAGACCTGGGTTCGATCCCGACGTGAGTCAGAAATTTATTTCTGTTCCACACGTGATTGTGTGTTGATGATTTCTAACACATATATATATATATATATTATATATATATATAAATTTTCTGAGAAAGACTATGTTCATAAAGCATACATACATACATACAAACACACACACATATATATATACGTGTGTGTGTGTGTGAGTGTGTGTGCGAGTATATGAAACCTTTTATCACACCGTGACTTATATACATTCATGAAGCTACAAATGTCGCTTAATATCCAATTCACGCTACTTCGGGAATATCCCCGATGGGGAATTATCACCGAAGGGGAATTTTTTAAAGTTATAAATGGACCCGGCGGTTCCGATCCATTTATCACTTTAAAAATTCCCCTTCGGTGATAATTCCCCATCGGGGATATTTCAAGTAACGTGAATTGGATATTAAGCGACATTTCTAGCTTCATGAATATATATATATATATATATATATATATATATATATATATATATATATATATATATATATATATATATACATATATATATGTGTGTGTATGTGTGTGTGTGTGTATGTGCATGTATGTGTACATATTTCTGCGAGTTTGTTTTTAGGGTGTTGGGGCGGACGTGCTGGAGGAGGTCTCTCTCGCGTTTTAACGAAAACAGAAGGGTTTTTCGCCCTTGGGAATTATACCTCTCATTGAAGGCAATGTGTTAATAGTGTCTCTACGCAATACCCGGTGTGTAAGCCGGATAGTGTTGTGTAATTGCAAATATATTAATCGACATTCTGCTCCAATCAGTGCCTTCGAAATCTTTGAAGTACAAACTTCTCGAGGCCTACTGGCCCTGGGAAATGGGTACAACTGCGCTGTGTATGTGTTAGTGCTTGGCGCTCCCTTTACCACAAAAATGTCATCCAGCCAACCTCCAACCGTCGCGCCAGTGGCCCTGTCACCTAACGATACCTCTGCCCCACACACAAGTTCCGTACTCAAGAACAATTGTCTTTACATTATTCTGTACCAGTTGAACCGTTCCAGCGTCGAGTCTATTATACAACTGTCATTGCAGCCTTCCCCGTGGAGGACATTGACATTGCATATTCAGAATGCAATGACTTGAGACCAGAGTACATTCTCCGGGAGCGATCCATGAAAAACGTATCCTCTCTCAAAGTTAAGTATACCTTAGTTTAACCAGACCTCTGAGCTGATTAACTGCTCTCCTAGGGCTGGCCCGAAGGATTAGACTTATTTTACATGGCTAAGAACCAATTGGTTACTTATCAACGGGACCTACAGCTTATTGTGGAATCCGAACCACATTATAGCGAGAAATGAATTTCTATCACCAGAAATAAAATCCTCTAATTCTTCATTAGCCGGCCAGAGATTCGAACTCGGGCCTAGCAAGTGCTAGCCCACAACTCTACCGACTCGCCCAACGAGGAAAATATCATACCACTTAGTGGCTAAGGACCTGTTCGGTGGATATCTGCCCCGTTGAGCTTTACATTCTACCCCAAAAAGGGGCCTGCCTGCAGTGTACCATACGGTGGCAAATACCTCCCAAATGGCAGCAAACGCATCCCAAACAGCAGCTAATGCCCCCAAACAGGAAACATTGATGAAACAAATAACAATCTTTCACTGTTCTAGGATGCAATCAAAGGATTACAGAAATTATTCGACAGCCTTAAAACTGTGGAAACAAATAACGACCTTGCACGGATCTGGGATGTGATAAAAGGATTACAGGAATCATTTGGCAGACTTACAGCAAGCCACCAGACTCCTTTGAATGGGACATTAGTACTGCCTCGCCTCCCAACATCACGAGAGAAGGGAGGGTGCGACACAAGGCCAAGGTGGCCATACCCTCCCAAGTGGGAACCACCCTTTCTCCCTCGGATGAAGCGCCCACACCACCCATTGACCTGTCGGAGGGGACCAATGGACTCCCAAGCTCCTCGCCCTCCTCAGTGCCTCTGGTGGAAGATAGATCCTCAATGATGATCACCAGCCCTCGTAAGTCTTCCGACCATATCTCTCCTCCCCAATCCGCGTCAAGGATGAGGAGATTGATCATGAGGGGACTGGCGGCTGGCAGACACAAGCAAGTAAAAAGAAGAAAAGAGCCTCTCGATTCAAGTATTACTGTATGACTGTCCCATTTATCCAGGTTTTACTGTTGAGACTGTCCATTTTATCCACGTATTACTCTGCTGACTTTCCCATTTCTCCATGTATTACTGTGCTGATGACCCTTTTATCCAAGTATTACTGTGGTTATTGTCCCTTTTATCTAGGTATAACTGTGCTGACTGTCCCTTTTATCCAGATATTACTGTGGTGACTGTCCCATTTATCCAAATCTTACTGTGCTGTCTGTCCCATTTATCCAGGTATTACTGTGGTGACTGTCCCTTTTATCCAGGTGTTACTGTGGTGACTGTCCGTTTTACCCAGACATTACGGTGGTGGCTGTCTCCCAGGTATTACTGTGGTGGCTGTCCCATTTATCCAGACATTACTGTGCTGTGTGTCCCTTTTATCGAGGTATTACTGTGCTGACTGTCCCTGTTATCCAGGTATAACTGTGGTGACTGTCCATTTTATCCAGATATTGCTGTAGTGACTGTCCCATTCATCCAGGTATTACTGAGGTGGCTGTCCCTTTTATCCAGGTATTACTATGCTGACTGTCCCTTTTATCTAGGTGGTATTACTGTGGTGACTGTCCCATTTATCCAGGTGGTATTATTGTACTGTCTGTCCCTTTGATCCAAGGATAACTGTACTGACTGTCCCTTTTATCCAAGGATTACTGTACTGACTGTCCCTTTTATCCCGGCATCACTATGGTAACATTCCATTTTATCCAGGTATTACTGTGGTGACTGTCTAAACCTTGACACAGAATTATTATTAACCACAGGAAAGGAAATAATTTTCAATTATATATTTCTATGGTATCGAGTACATGAAATTAGGTATGATAAACCTGTAGAGTTTATTTACACATGAAATAACGTATGATAAACCTATAGTAGAGTTTATTTACACATGAAATAAAGTATGATAAACCTATAGAGTTTATTTACCACTAAGTTACAAAGGGGGATGGGGGAAGGGGAAAGGGATATGGTTTTGAAACTTACCCTATTATCTAAGCTAGGTCAAATGATGGCCACATGCCAAATTTTGTCTTGATCGGTCAAGTGGTTTGGATTTCTATAGCGCACAAACATACAAACAAACATACAAACATTCACTTTTATATATAAGATATAATGAGATTTATATGTATTTATGTGTGTGTGTAGTTTATACTAAAAACCAATATGCACTTAAAGACTACACTACAATGGCATGGACTGATCTATTCCACTTCAAGTAAATTTATATGACTTCAGTTTATACATGTACTTATGAGCACAAGTAGAACTTTAGTCTTTGTAGTTAAGTGGTTTGGTTAACGTTGACCCCGTTCTGATATATCAGTTGCGGGTTCAAATCTTGTCACGGGCATCATAGTTTCTTCATTTGTTTCTTTATTTAGGTATCAGTCTTTGTGGTGGCAAGCATATCCAAAAAAGTGTGATGAAATCGTGAAGTTTAAAAATGTCACTGAAAGAGGAATGGGAGACAAGAGGAGCATATGTAACCAAACTCATTTTATGGAAGGGAAAGTTGTAGCGAGCTATGTGCTGGCCTGGGAAAAGTCTATCCAATGAAGGTGACATTTATGTTGACGTTGGAGGTTTCCACAGTTGGATACAGCGGGCATCTGACGCGTTCATTTGTGCCCTCTGATCATAGCCAAAGTGCATGGTGACAGCGTGACAGATTGATGGAAGCGTTGTGATCCTTTAAACATTGAACCGGTGTCGTCACGCTTCCGGCGAGGGGTTATTAAGTGAGTGCGTGCATATGTGCACTCTCTAATGTGTATATTATGAAAGGAACATACAATGGCTTTGGACATATATTTGCGGCTGGGTGTGATTCGCTCTTTGAGCAGTGTTAGTGGATAAGAATGGCCAATGTGAGATCGTTTATTTGTGGCCATAGGGAGTGAGTAAGACAACTCATTAACACTTATATTTTTCCTGACATTATGTGGAATACCCAGTTTGTGTCGCAGTGAAACTCCTCTGTTTCTCCATTATGCATTTCTCCGTTTTGTTCTCCACTGTGCATTTTTCCGTTTTGAATGTTGATTTCTTCATACACCATTTCAGGTTTTAATGTATATGTTTCTTTTAACAGGAATTCTGGGTTCGCCCTGTGAGGACGAATATTTTGGAAGTGGTGTTCTTTTAACATACTCTGTAACATTTATTTTGGTCTAGAATAATTATGACCTTTTTAATTTGTTTGGTGGCTAGTGTGTTAGTCACTAGTATTGGTTGGTCTAGAATCATTAATTCGATTGATTGTGAGTCTGAATTCCCTCTAGTTATGATTTCAATTTATATGGGGTGTGAGTCAATCCATTTCATGACCGTAGCTTTTGCTGAAATACTCTGGTTAAAGTCTAGTTTTATATCTTGGTGTTTCATTCCAATGCCTTTGTTTTCAGGATAGATGCACTAAGAGGAGTCGACGAGAGAGAAAGAATGTGCTGACCCAGTGCCAGCCACTGCTACCAGAGAATCTTAGGGATGTAAGATGATATGATGCTGTTCTCAAAACACATGCAGTAAGAGATTACGACCCTAACTGACCTTGTGTAGGGTCATAACAAATGAATAGAATGCTGAGCCAATAGTCCTTTACAGCAATATAGTGCTGGTACTAAATAAAAAAAAAAAAAAAAGTTTCTGAGGATGAGGAGAAAGAGAGAATTGGCCAAACAGTTTTCAGGAGGAAGTGCTGGAATGAAAAAATATCAATGTCATGGAGTTGCACATTGATCTCAGTGCTACTTAGCACTATGGGTTTGAGACAACTTAGTGACAATATAAACTCACAGATTCAATTAATAGTAAATATATATATATATATATATATATATATATATATATATATATATATATATATATATATATATATATATATATAATATATATACATACATATATATATACAAATACATACATATATAAATATGTGTGTGTTTTTATTATTAACCCCAGCTTTGTGCAACTGAATGAACCTCTGTGAAACTTCGCCACTCAAGTCTTTCCTGTGCCTTCACTTCCACAAATCTTCGCTCATCACCCGTTATATAGTTCTCATAAGGCAATTTTTAGTCTGTCAACTCTCCTAGTACCCAGAGGAGCCCAGCAGATACAATCGCACATAAATATTCCCGGAATGGTGCGGAGTCCAAGGCAAGCCACCTCCATCTCCACATCATCATTATCTCATCTGCATATGAGACTTCCTTTCTCTTATGGTGTCATTTTGCACTGTGTCATGTCTCCCTCTTTCCTACATCTTAATGTTTCTCTTAAAGCTTTATTCTGAAATCGACAAAATCTATTGGATAGTTTCATTTTTATACCACGACTATATGTCTGTATGACATCTCAGATCTTACTAGAGTGTCATATGCAATTTCAATCTATCTGATTTCAAAATTTTAGTTTGCCTGCTCATTTTTTCCCTCGCCTGTTTAATATTTCACAAAAATCCATATCACGAAAACCTGAATTATTCCTCATATCTACTGCAAACTCATCTGACAAAGCTCCGTTGGCATTATGGATAGTTTTAATTAGCTTTACATATTTTAGCACAAATACCATAGTGACTTCTGACCTTCCATAACACTGGTCTATGGGCGCTGTCAAATACCTTCTCGTAATCAACAAATGCCATCAGAGGGGGAATTTCAAGTACCATATACTACTACACAATATATCTTGACACAAATATCTGGTTTGCGTAACTCCTGCCTTTTTAAAGCCATCTCGTTCATTGCTAAGCATTTTATCAATTTATTTCTCCAGTCTACTTAGGATAGGCATAAAGATTTTCAGCGCGACTGGCGTAAGTGCCATTTTCCACAAGCCTCAGTCATCAGACTTTGTTTCCTCATTACAAATTCTCCAAAACAGTCTAGTAACTCCAAACAAGGAGTTACTTCATATTCAGCTAAATCACCTCTTTAGTAATTCCATCATAGCGTGACACTTTCCCCCCCTAATGTTTCTTTATTACTGATTCCACTTCAAAAACTATTCATTACTCATTAGTACATTCGTTCCTTCTTCGGCTTCTGATGTATCATATAAGTTATCCGCCCCCTCAGTGACTTCTTGGTTATGACCTAAAAAAAAAAAATGTCTGTCATTCTCCTCTAGATCGAGAACGGGATATGCTGTATATCAGGTCCACAATAATATTCAATGACTGAAGATAAACCCAGGACAGGGTTCGAAAGCTTTTGTAACTTTTTTATAAAATCAACAAGAATTCACCATTGAATATTACTGTGGAACTGATATACAACAATGTCTGTCATCTTGTGGTGATATTACTGAACCTCCCTTTGACAGCAGTTTCCTCCTTTTCTCTCCATCCATATATATCTCATTAATAATTATGGTGTCTACGCTAACATTAATGCCTTTCCCTGAATACATAGCATTGACATCATTATCTTAGCCCCCTTTTTTCAAGACATTCTCTCTTCTTTCTTCTTGTACTTTAACTTCACTGCTCAGACTAGGTGTACTTAGACTTCTATTTTGCATTCTCCATCTTCTCCCTGGACATTTTCTTCAGGTTCCTTTTGCTCTTGCTTATTGTACCCCAGTTTTCATCCAAGGTGTCTGACGTGATACCTGATATCCCTGTGCTTCTCTCCAGCAGACTGATATACATCACTGATGTCCAACCAATCCTTACTGATTGTCTGCTATTTCTTTCTTACGGTTTCTCAAACTGCAAATTTATTTTGATGATCATCATCGAGCTTCATTGCGCCAAACTTACATACTTTGTCAATCTTTTTGTTGAGTGCATTACTTTCAACTTGAGTGTGACAATGACAAGTTAGTGATCACTGTGGTATTTGCTCTTCTGTGGCTCCTAACATTCCTCATCATTCTTTTCCTTTCATGGTTCATGGCCCTTTGATCTATCTGATACCTGTCAGCCATCTGGAGATGCCCAGTTGTATTTTTTTTTTATGGATGCCCTTGTGTTGGAAAAGGGTGCGGGCAATTGCAAGATTATTTGCAGTACAGAACTTTCATTTTCGTTTACGTTCTCTTAATGCCTTGTCAACTTATAACGTCCTTCATCCTTCATTATATATATATATATATATATATATATATATATATATATATATATATATATATATATATATATATATATATATATATATATATATATATATATAAAGGCAATGCCACGAAGGAAAGAGAAATTGCCTTTATTTATATATTCATCACGTTCTATATTTTCGTGATTCAGTTATTTACATATATATATATATATATATATATATATATATATATATATATATATATATATATATATATATATATATATATATATATATATATATATATATATCTGATCCTAACTAACCAGTTTTTACTCTGATCCTAACTAACCAGTTTTTACTCTTGTTAATTATTTTTTAAAGTGATCAGAAATTCAGTATGACGATCTCCACGCTTTGAAGTACGTGACCTCAGGTTTTATCTGTTGAGTCCATGCTATCCATGACGAGATGGTCAAGGTGTACTGGAATAACTTCATCATTAACAACTTTGTTAATGCTTGGAGGTGATTCTTTCACGCTGAAGGGGTTAGGAAAATGTGACTTCCCTTCAGCTGAGAGAATCTGTAAGAACATAAATTTGTGTGTCATGGCTGTTTACAAATTACTGTGCAACTGAACAGGAAATGGGAGATTAGATGGGTTCTTGTACATACTTGGAATTGGTGGAGAAAGAGTTGGCATGAGCTTAACACCAAATTTGGAAAAAGCACTGACTGACTGGAGGCAGTTAGCAGTAAATTATCGTTTAAAAGACCTAAATCAATACAGTGCTATTCACCAATGAAGAGTTTCCTGGGGAATTACAAAGCAAATTCTATATAGAATTGCATAATATCACAGATAATATACTAGAAAGAGGTATGAAAATGCCTAAAGTGTTCGTTATTATCTTTATCAAAATATTTCATGCTCATCGTTTATAATAGTTATTGACATAATTCGTATTAATGATTTAAATTAAGTAGCACGTATTTAATAATGGCGAAGAGAAAATAGACCCTAAATTTTTGTAATTTTTTTTTACTGTATATGTGCATACAAAAAAACCTATTATAAAAGAACACTTTTATATTATCACACGTTACCATACAGGCTGTTCTCTTTCATTCTTTTGCCTTCCCTTTATCTTTATCATGAAGAGCCCCCGAATGTTTTAGCTTAATCCCAACAAAACTACGAAGCAATTACAAAGAAAGAACAAAAACTACCCTTTTCATTTTGCTCTGCAGACAAAAGTGAAGAAACATAAAGTACTGTCACACACCTAACAATAAAAAAGTATTTTATCAAATGCGAGGAAAAGAGAAAGCAGCATTATGATAAATGAAGGAATTGGAGCCGTAAACTGCATCGCGTGGTGACAACGTGGCCCAACAAATTCTACCGTTTTATGACCTTCATTCACATTTTTGGGCTGATAGAGACCATGAAATTTCACTCTGCTTCTGAAAATTTCCACCAATTTTTTTGCCGTGGGTGGGTTGGGGGCCTGTTTGTAAACCTCGAAAGATTCTTCAGTTCGAATACCCACAAATAAGGATCGCTACTGTATGTATATGTATATATCTATATACTGTATATATACATTTATATGAATTTCTCTCTCACACACACACACACACACACACACACACACACACACACACACACACACACACATATATATATATATATATATATATATATATATATATATATATATATATATATATATATATATATATATATATATATATATATATATATAAATATAAATATATATATATATATATATATATATATATATATATATATATATATATATATAATATATATATATATATATAATATATATATATATATATTATATATATATGCATATTCTTATGAAGTTCCTTCTTGTGTGTAAAATATATTAGGTTATATTTTTTCTAAATGTTGTTGCAATATGTCTTTATAATTGTCATATGGTTTTTCTGTATACAAGACATTCTATGTAATGATAATACTGAAATGTCTGTATTAGACTTCACAATTTTAATAACGTAATTTAGTTTCTTTAATAACGTAATATGAGACAGGTATGTCACATGAAGCACCATGTGACTCTGTATCACGTGACTTTGGCGGTCATGCGAATCGTCTGTAATCAGTAGGGCCCGCAGGGGGGTGGGCCCACCTGGACACGTGCCCCTCTCTCTCTAGGTCGAGGTGAAAAAAATTATATATATATGTGTGAGAGAGAGAGAGAGAGAGAGAGAGAGAGAGAGAGAGAGAGAGAGAGAGAGAGAGAGAGAGAGAGAGAGAGAGTTCTTGTAGGTGACTCTAGAAGTTACAGCCTGAGCCCTGTACTGTACAGACAACGTGACTTGTACCGTGACTGTTGGAGTGAAGTATCTGACGTTGTTAACTTTTTTCGTGTCTCTCCACAACGAACAAATGTTTTAGAAGAGTCTGTTACGAAAGATGCTGTTAGTGAACAAATTAGGCAAGTGAGACTCAAGCAATTCAGTGATACGAGATGGGCAGAAAGACATGATGCCATCGTAATATTTAAAAAAATGTTGCCATGCAATGTTAAAGCACTTGAGGAAATAGCCACTTGGAAACTACCAAATCATACTAGAAATTTGCTCAAGAAATTAGATTTTGAGTCGTATCTCTGCATATTAGAAGCAGTTCTTACTGAAACTAAGCTCTATCTCTCTCTCAACACTCGCAATCAGCACAAACTGATATGCTTGAGTGCTCAACCCAGATCAAAGTTACAGAGCAGAATGTTCCTGAAACGCAAGCTAATGACAGAGGCTTCCAAAAATGTTTCGAATCTGCCACAGAAATTTCAAGTTAAAATGTCCAGAGTAGCTATCATTCAGCGACACAGATCTAAGCCCCCATATAGTAGCTTAGTGTAGAGGAATAATATGCGACCCATTTTTTGCCATTTTTGGCTTTCGTCATTGCTCAGTTTCGTGACAGATTTGCTAATCAGGCCTATCACAGTGTTGCTAGGTCACTGTGCTCATTGATGCCAAGTCATTTCAGTTGCACCACATTCCAGGACTTGGTTCCTGCACTGAATATGTATAAAAATTATATACTTGACCTTGTAACTGATGCTGAGGAATATGAATTTGAACACAAACTTTGGAGAGGAAGGTGGGTTACAGTTGAAAAGGACTCTCTCCCATTGTCAGTGTGCGAGATTTGAGAAAGGTGTTCTGAAAATTATCCGGTAACTATAACTGGTCCGCTTAAGGTAGATTCTTGGGTGAGTCCTATGCCTACGAGACATTTGCTTGACGGCCTCAGATTTGCTGGTACGTACCGGGAGGTAGGCGGCTCATTCAGTGTCTCATATTTTCGTCTGTAGCTTAGAAAACTAGCAATATGTTTATATTTCTTCACTTATCTCACACTTTTTACAAGACAGGAAAGTTCTGGTCATATCACAGGATTCGGTATTAATTGTACAACTAAATCATGATTTTCTAAAATCAATAAGATAAAACACAAATGAATTACGAGTAAAAGTGAAGAGAGAAGCAGTTAATTCTTTAGACCTGTTTTTACTTATCATCGGATTTTGCATCATTCATGCGATCGAGATCAAATAAAACTTGTTTTCATACAATAAACTCACCCTGAAAGCAGCAGCGTATTCAGGCTGAATTTACTGTATGAAAACACAAGTTTTATTTTATCTTGATCGCATGAATGATGCAAAATCCGATGATAAGTAATAACAGGTCTAAAGAATTAAATGCCTCTCTTCATTTTTACTCGTAATTCATGATTTCAGGAAATCGACCAAAACTTTCCTGCTTTGTGCAAAACGTGAAATAAATGAAGGATTATAAACATGTTACTAGTTTTCTAAGCTACAGACGAAAATATGAGACACTGAGTGAGCCGCCTACCTCCCGATACCAGCAAATCAGAGTCCGCCAAACAAACGTCTCGTAGGCATAGGACTCACCCAAGAATCTGCCTTAAGTGGACCAGCCATAGTTCCTGGATAATTTCCAGAACACCTTTCTAAAATCTCGCTGCCTGACAATGGGAGAGAGTCCTTTTCAACTATAATTAACCTGTAATTAACCTCAGAAGTTGTACGCTGGCCATCCTGGAATGCTATCGCGCATGCGCAGTGTTGTAGGGGAGCTTTTGGTAAAGTTAAGTATACCTTAGTTTAGCCAGACCACTGAGCTGGTTAACAGCTCTCTTAGGGCTGGCCCAAGGATTAGACTTATTTTACGTGGCTAAGAACCAATTGGTTACCTAGCAACGGGACCTACAGCTTATTGTGGAATCCGAACCATCATTATAGCGAGAAATGAATTTCTATCACCAGAAATAAATTCCTCTAATTCTTTATTGGCCGGCCGGAGAATCGAGCGCTGGCCTAGGAGAGTGCTAGCCGAGTACGATATCGACCCATCCAATGAGGAACTTGGAGCTTTTGGTAAAAAGTAGTTTCCTTCACCGGGTGTGGAGCCCCCCAACTAAGTAACACAGCCTGCTAAGTTAGGTTAGGTTAGGGTACGTTTGGATAGTATAGTTCCTTTTATAATAGGTTTCCTTAGCCAATACCTTCTTAAACATATGGCTCCCTAATGACTTGCGCATGAGCAGAACCGTTGCATAACAACAACATGGCGGTCCGGTCTTTCTCCCAACGTTTCCAAAACCCCGTGTTCCCAAAGGGTCCCCAACCATGTTGACCGACAATAAAAGTGTGGGAAAAATCAATTTCCAAGGTAATAGTCCGTGCGGAGCTCTTGCTTAGAAATAACATCTAAATGAATCAGAGAGATAGTTTTGTCCCTTCAATTTATATATATATATATATATATATATATATATATATATATATATATATATATATATATATATATAAATATATAGTTTGATATCCAATTCACTACACTATGGGAATAACTTATACTCCCATCGGGAATTATAATTGATAAGTGCTTCGTCACCGGCAGGTGTTTGTGTGTGTGCGTTGGGGTGATCTTGAAAGACAATGAGAGTATATTTTCTTGAAGTTTATTTATTATAAAGAATATACAAAGGACTTCCTACTCTCAGGCGGCGTTCCCCTAGATCTCCCATTCATTCGACTCTTTCTCTCTTGGCTTTTTCAAACGCACTTCACGCTAGAGGATATCGATTCATGGTTTTTTCTATTCACACAAAAGGATTACACGAACAACCGAAATTTATAGAAAAATTATATCGAAGTCATTTGAATATAACTGAAAATAAAATGGTAATAACCATCTCTACAAAAGAAATTTATACAACTTTAAAATTGCAGAGCTTAAAATGATAAGGATTTCAATTCCTTAAATTCTTCTCGAACCCAGTTATTTCTGGTTATACCGGACAGGGCGATGCGGTACCTCACCAGAGTAGGAAAACAACGTCACCAAATTCCATGGTATCTACTGCTGTCCAACTCCTTGCTTTCTGACTCCTTATGAATCCCTTTCACCTTCACTAGTTACGATTTCATTTTTGCATTCTTACAGATTTCAGTATTAATTCATTCTAAGAAATGAGTTAACTTCTGTAGAGCACTACGAATTTCCAGATTCGCTTTCACAGATTTCACATTTAAAAAATCATACATGTGACTTTGTTTTATTCTTAGCAGCTATGTCATGTTTAGATTATCACTTGATATAATTTACATGTATATGCATAATACACGTACACATATGTATATATATATGTTTATAAATATATATATATACATATATATACATACATACATACATATATATATATATATATATAAATCCATATATATACAGTATTTATAAATATATATATATATATATATATATATATATATAAATAGATCGATATACATAGATATATATGCATATACGCTACGCACACATACACACACACACATGTGTGTGTGTGTGTGTGTGTGTGTGTGTGTGTGTAGAATCTACTGGTCACTTTTTACCAGATACATATGTAACTGTAATAGCCACAATGCCCTCTTAACTTTCTCGAATTCTTCGTGCTTTTTTGGATACGCTTGTCACTACAAAGCCTTAAGATCCAAGTGCAAGAAATTGAAGTGGTAATATTCGCTTCACTATTGTTATTTATCTTTAAAAATTATATAAGATAAAGTGAGAATGTAAGAAAACTACTAATCGATTAGATATAAAAGTGTTAAAGCAGCAATAGTTAACATTTCAATATAAACTATGATACTGTTAAATGAAGTAAATGACAGTATGCAATCAGCAAACATAAAAACAAAACATTAAATAACTGAAAATTAAAGCTGTCAATAAAACAATGTCAAAATTCAAAGAAACTGAAAACTACATACGAATCATATAATAAGATAGATGAGCAAATAAAAATAAAACAAAAGAAAATAAATGAAAATATTTTGGATATAAAATTATATATATATATATATATATATATATATATATATATATATATAAATAAATTTCTGACTCACGTCAGGATCGAACCCAGGTCTCTCAGGTGGAAAGCAAGGGCGTTATCCACTGGCCCTTGCTTTCCACCTGAGAGACCTGGGTTCGATCCCGACGTGAGTCAGAAATTTATTTCTGTTCCACACGTGATTGTGTGTTGATGATTTCTATATATATATATATATATATATATATATATATATATATATATATATATATATATATATAAGTTGTTCGTCAGCTCAGTCTTCACATTAAAAATGCAGAGTCAAGGGAACACCCTCAATGGTATCCTTGTCTTATAATAAGGACACTCTTTAACAGAGAAGGACCCTATAGAGATTCCTTCTTCATAGGAGGAGGACCGTGGATCCTCCTCCTTTATAGAGGGACCACGGAACTTCCTTCTGTATAGAAGGACCATGAATCGTCCTTCTTTGTAGGAAGACCATGGAAATCCTTTACAGAAGAACCATGGAACTCTCTGTAGAACAGCCACAGCGTGTACTTAATTGATAAGAACTCTGGGGAGACATTCTTTGTAGAAGTCCCGTGAGGCTTCCTTCTTCACAGAAGAACTGTGGATCGCTTTCTTCGTAAGAGACGAGCAATGGAGCATCCTTTTTTTAGTAGGACCATTCTGCGTCCTCCTCCGTAAGAGAAGCTCTGTGGAGCATCTTTCTTTCTTGGAAAAGGGTCATCGAGAGTTCTTTGTTATAGAAAGCAGTTATACAATCAATTCAGTGCTCTTATGCGGCCCAGCACTGTAGGGGAATAAAGAATAAGGAAGGGAAATGACTAAGGTCGAATCCCGAGGGCAGAGAAAGACTCGCCTGCTGAATTATTATTATTTTTTTTTATTATTATTCAGAAGATGAACCCTATTCATATGGAACGAGCCCACTGGGGCCATTAACTTCATACTCAAGCTTCCAAAGAATATGGTGTTCATTCGAAAGAAGTATCAGAAGGTAAAGGGCAACGCAGAAAGAGATCAATTAGAAAAACAGAGAAATTAATAAATTAATCATTATTAAATAAATAAAATGGAATTACCAAAATACAAGGAGAAATGTATTAGGGTAGTAACGCATTGCTTCTTCGCTTGATCATCTGAAGTTCCAAATGCACGACATCCTCTGGGAGGATAATGATAGAACTGTGGTTACATCAAATAAAAACCAAAATAGGAATGTCTTTAGCATAGACAGGTCTATGTAAAATAAAACAAATCAAGATCACGTACACCTTTCAACTTCATTTCTCAAGCGCCGAGAAAGGGTCGGTAAAAAGATTGAGAACTAGTTCCAAGTAACGGTTAAAAGCGACAGGTCTGCCAATAGGCGTTTCGTAGACCAAGCCAATAAAGGTAACAGGCATCTCACGCCCTGAGAAGAGAGAACTTTTCCAAGAGATTTCCATCCCAACGCTGGATGCCAGGTACCGCCGGATATATTATCTAGGCGAGCGGGGATATACATTTTTTTGAAGGATTCTGTTCCCTCAGATGAACGTCAGAGAAATTTCCAAGAGGAAAAAGTGATAGATGAGAAAGGAACTTTTTTTTTTTAATGATGCGATGAAGATGAATGAAGTTAATTTTTTATAAGCATAAATTTCATACATATATACGTACGTACATACATATATACATAGAGACAGATTAGTCAGCTACTATGCAATAAGAAGTTTATGTGCTAGTTATCATGCGCGTGAATTCGATAACAGCATACATAACTGTACTCAAGGCTAAATAAGAAGCTGCACTGATAAAGAGAACGCCAGGCGACAGTATTAATGGCTGTTTGAAGCATTCCTTCGGACCCCAGCTACCTTGCTTTATGTCTTTTACTTTTAATTTTCTTACCTTGGTTTCTTCAGTAATAACTGGCCAATTTATTTACACTTATCATGCTTCGTGTTACCCTTACAAAAGGGTTCTTGTTACCCTTACAAAAGAGTTCATATTGTCCTTACTAAAGAGTTCTTGCTACCTTTACGAGAGAGCATTTGCTAAGAAGGTTACAGAATACAGGAGGAAAACAACGAATGGATATGTCAGAAACATAATAAATAATACATATATAACAAATGAAAATAAAAAAACAAATCAGTGAGCAAACAATACATTGGTAAATAAAAGTAAAACGGAAGGAAGATTTGGAAATTAACTTATCGCATCCCAGCTCTCCAAACAGTGAGCATTAACTATCTCAACAGTCACGAAAAAATCGATCAGTCGGTTCAGCAACTGTCGAAAATGCCTTGCTTTCATTTGAACTCATCCCCTAATAAACTTTCAACAAATAAGCAACTGAACAGAGAATAACATTAAGAGGACTTAGTGCATATACGGCAAGACGCACTCAAATGGCACGGCAGCCTCTCTTTAAACCAAACCTGTCGTTTCAGCGCTCTGGTAAAATCAATCAGCCAATTCGGCAATTGTTAGCAGAAGCTTCCCGCCCGCAGTTCCCTGAGAGAGAGGAAAAAAGAAGAGTTCCACCCAAAAGCCACTCTCCGAATGGAGAGAACATTTGCATAAAAGAACCCACAGCCATTCATGTCATGAGCAAGGCTGGATCTCTATTGTTATTTCTCTGCCGGAGCTGGATCAAGCTCGGAATCGTCAGATGCATGGAGCGCATTCTTTGCAGCCATAATCGTTTTCTGGATGCTGGAAATCTTTGCAGATGTCGCCATTCCAGTGCGTTTTCGTTTTATTGCGGGGTATTGTAGTAACGCTCTATTAAGTAAATTCAGTGGTTGTAGCTTTAATTATATTGATATATATATATATATATATATATATATATATATATATATATATATATATATATATATATGGATATATATATATATATATATATATATATATATATATATATGTACATATATACAGTACAGTATATATATATATATATATATATATATATATATATATATATATATATATATAATATATACAGTATATACACATACATATACAGTAGTTATACAATATATTTTTATATTTATATACACCTATATTTTGCATATTCATATATATATATATATATATATATATATATATATATATATATATATATATATATATATATATTATATATATATATGCGTTTCATAAGTAGGATACCGCAAACGCAAAAGATTGTAATTTACTAGTTGGTGTAGTGCAAATACCCTTATAAGTGGAGATACCCTTTTGCAAAACAAGGACATTCATGATTGCGCTTGGACATACATCCCCAGACGAAAGTCACTGACACCAAATTGGTCACATAGCCATCAAGACAGAGAAAAGCGGAGTTATAAGGGAGCCTAAATAGGTAATGGTCACCAACTTATTTCGTTACATTAAAGCTGAAATTAAGAACGCTCAACAACTCACAATCTATCTCGCTGACGAACTTCTTATTTTATAAAAAAGTCTTCATTTTTTTATGTTCGCTCATTTACCGACTCCCATCTCTTGTTAAAACAAGCTAAGAGGCGACCATCCTCGAAAGTACTAGGCCTTTCCATTAACACAATCCTGCTTCTGAGTAATATATACAGTATATTTATAACTGATAAAATCAGTGCAACCTGTTGTAGGTCACTTGTCTTCCTTTACTAGAATACTGTTCTCCGGTGTGGATGTCCGCTTCTGCCATTTATATCTCTTTTAGTTAGATTGGTTCGCGGTGGTAGGTTTCTATTTCCTAATATTAGCAGTTATGACTTGGTCTCTTGTTTGTCAAATTTTCATTAAGTTGTATTTCAACAGAAAATGTTCACATTCACAAATGATCCCTGATCCTCTTGGACCATCGACAGATGGTCACTTGTTTGTCAATTTTTCATACGTTGTATTTCAACAGAAAATGTTCACATTCCCAAAAGATCCCTCTTCCTCTTTTCCTGCCGAGAGCTGCCAATTTGCTGAACAGCAGCACCAACATCACTGAATGTGCCTTGCTGCCGAACTTCTCAGATCCAGAGGTCCTCATTCCTCACACCGTGGAACAGTCTCCCTGAGGACGATGAGCAAATGGAACCTCAAGAGTTCAAGAGAAGTCGCGATGCATTACTACCCTAAAACAGATCTCCTTGTATTTTGATAATTTACTTACATTTTCATTTATTTATTCATTAATTCGTTAATTTATTTTCTCTTTTCTTAGTAGCTGATCTCTTCTTCCTGTATTTCGTAATGCCTTCTGTTAATTCTTTCGAATGAACAACATATTCTTTGGAAGCTTGAATTTCAAGTCAATGGCCCCTGTGGGCTCGTTCCATACGAATAGGATTCATCTTATGAATAATAATAATAATAATAATAATAATAATAATAATAATAATAATAATAATATTAATAATAATACCCAAGTATCATTTGAACTGCGACCTATTCATATTTTATTCCCATTTCCATTCATCAAGATTTTACGTGAATAACTTAGCTTCCTCGGCTCTTCAGGTTTGTTCATTTTATGACGACTGTGATTAAATGATCTCCTCCTCTGTCTTTCCCACTCTTTTTTTTTTTTTTGCTTTGTTTTTTGCTACAATATTTGTCTTACACTGGAATCATTGTCGTTCTGAAATTTTTACATCCCTTTAATGGTTATTTCCACTCTTACATTTTAGCTTATTTCTGATTATTTCCATTCTTAGATTGTCTTATTTCTGATCACGAGTAATTTCAGTCTTAGATTTTGTCTCATCTATGATTATTTCTATACTTAGACTTTACTTAACTCTAATAATTTCCATTCTTAGATTTTGTCTTATTTCCGTACTATAGGAATTATTTTCCGATTCCTTGTTACTCGAATTTGTATATTCTTTTGTGTTTTACACGTTTTATATGGTATTATGTTTTCCTTTCATCTTTTCTGTCGGCTACGGTTGGACGTTACTGTCTGACAAATTTTGTTTTGTTATTCATTACTGTTGCCCTTTAACGTGCATTGTCTTGCTTCATTCCTAGGACACGTGTACAGTGAGCCTCCGTCGATTAAAAAACATACGGAATATAAGTTTTTCCGCGGATTTCTCTTAAGCCTTATTAAATCTACCTTAAGCCTCTTTTGTCCCGTGCAATTACTGCCTGAACTCTTATCATTTCAGTGTTTTCAACTACCCCCTTTTTCCATGATTTTCTGTGGTCTTCTTACAGATCTTCATCCTGCTACTTTCATATACACTGTCTTCCTGATCAAGTGTTCTTTGTTCGTTTTTATCACATGTCCCAGCCACCTGAGACTTTTCGATTTGAGTATTTCTTCCTAGCAAAGGACGCCGCATCTCTGCCAATTCCTCGTAGTGATACGATCTTCCCAACGTTATCCGGACTTGAATATCAACATCATTTAGGACACGTCTTTTCAAAATAGCCACTTTCCTTGCCAGGGCCCATGTTTCTGCTTTTTATCATCCTGATGATTTATTTATCTTCTGCAAAGATCACCTACAGTATTCAACGCTCCATTCATAATGCATTTTTTGTTCCACACAGTTGCACCCGCACCTAATGTCCTTGTTCGGTCGTCTTTTATCTCTTCATCCATAACAACGTAGTGCAGCCATAGAACATATGCAACACTTATTTCTGACTAACTTCTATAGCAAACCAGTCATCTCAGGGCACCATATTTTAGAATCTTTCAGTTCCTCATAGAATTTGAGTCTACTGCGTACATCCTCAACACTTTCCACTTTTATCCAAACCAATTTTTTTTCCTTTTGCTTACAGACTCCTCCATTTTCCCCTCTTCCTCTTCTTTATCCATACTGCTCCCCTCTTATGAATCCTTTAGTTAGTTCACCTTACTCCTTCAGTCAAAATTATTGTCATACAACTTCACATTTTCACGTAATGCTTAAAATTCTAGATCTCCACCGTCTTCCTCAACTAAGTGACAATTGTTTCTCTCAGCTATTCCGTTGAACATATTGCTCACCTAGACATAACTGGCAAGCCATGTCAACCAGTCAATCGTACTTTCATCAGAGCATCTCCCTTGCAATCCCTTCAACCCCTCTTTCATTTTCATTCTTCACATTTGATTGCCCCTTCCTTACAGAATCAACTGTCACTTTCACAAGCATTCTCAGATTTACTCTTTACCCATCCACTCTGCCTCTTTTATTCCCCCCATTCCACAAATCTCAAAAAATATTTTATTTTTCACCTCTAGTAACCTTTCTACTTTTTCAGTTACTTTGCTGTCTATTAGCCTTTCTGTTACGTCAGAGGCTTCTGTCTCGTTCATTTTCTTCATTCAGGTTTTCAAAATACTACCACCATCGTTCAGTATCTCTTTATCTTCAACTTTAATTTCACCATTTCCCTTTTTTTATATTCTGTACCATTTTTACGTTTTTCCATCCCCCTTCATCCCCTCTGCTTTCATACAATCGCAAAAGTTATCACCCTTCGCAGAGCTAATCAATTAATTTTATCATATGCGTTTGCTATGTCCATGTGTAGAGCAATCAGCTATTTCTTTTCACTCTAAAAGTCACTTGTATCACCTTTAACCATATACAAAAGAACAGTGATTTCTCTCAGCCATTCCCTTAGAGCTTTTTGCCTCATCCTGACATCACTTACACACCACTTAGCCATTCCATCTCGCTCTCCCCTCCCAAATCCCCATAAGGGCGCAGTAATTTCCTCAGACAGTATAACTTCAATAGCCTCTTGTACTCCATTTGCTGATTAATAATTCTCTGATCTCCTCACCTAAAGAACAACTTATTTTTCCTTCTGAAGTATACATACTGCTTTCCCCATGAATTTTCGTCGTACTAGAAATTCTTTCATCAATGTTGCATTCATTGTTATACTGTTAAATGGTGTTTACTTTTCTCACTTATCACAATGGCCGTGTTTAATACATTCCTATTCCCACAAATACCCATAGCTTATTTTATGATCCCATCCTTGAATCTTCATACTTGTCGCATACTCATTGCGTTTAGTGTTTATAGTATTTATAACTATCTCGTTTCCATCCATTTCCTACCTATGTGCTATTCTCACCTCCATTTCGTCAAACTCAGTCACACCTATTACATTTATAGCCAAGTTCCTCATTGGACAGGTTGGTATCGTTCTCGGATAGCAATGTGCTGGGCCCGCGTTCGATTCTCCGACCCGCCAATGAAGAATTAGAGAAATTTGTTTCTGGTGATAGAAATTCATTTCTCGTTACAATGTGGTTCGGATTCCACAAGAAGCTGTAGGTCCCGTTGCTAGGTAACCAATTGGTTCTTAGCCACGTAAAATAAATCTAATCCTTCGGGCCAGCCCTTTTAGGAGAGCTGTCAATCAGCTCAGTGGTCTGGTTAAACTAAGGTAGACTTAACTTTTTTACATTTATAGCCATATTTTCAACTTCCTTAACTAATTAAATTGATAGTTATTTTCGCTTTCTTCCTATCACTTAATGTCAGTTATAGATACCTTCAGCTACTCTTCTCATCTCTTTATCCATCACCCTGCTCTTCCATCTACTGTGGACTAACATAATCTAATTATCCATTTTCACATCACTTTCCTCTTTCCTTATCATACTTAGGGACACTCTTCAGTGGAAAACCAAAACTCAACCATTCAAAACTCCATCCACAACTCATTTTCCCATTCCACTACGTTCCACTTGCATTTAGTGCCCTTGTCTGATTTTCTCTGTCATTCCACCCATAAAGACGTAAAACAGTAACGGAAAAATTTCACTTTTGTGTCAGACCAACATTTACACTAAACCAGTCACTCCCTTCTGCACATACTCTAACACAACCTCATATTCATCATAAAGTCTTGCAACTGCTCTCAACTTAAAAGCTTTTTCTAGGCTCATGTATGCCAGATACAGATTTTTTCTCTCTGTACTTTGAAACTTCTCATGTAATAGTCTCATAAACATTTGACCAATAAGCATTCTACTTTGTCTAAAAACACCCTGCACCTACCGCCATAGACCATTTTGTTGTCTGAGTTCCTTTATTAATCAATATCATACTAAGTGCTTTCCTTGGTGTACTTTGTAAGGTTGAGACTTTATAATGCCTACAGTCTATTCTGTCACCTCTACATTTGTAAACCGGAACTACTCTTCCTTTCACCCAGTCCTCTGTAGCATATACCTCATCCAGGCACACTTTGCAAACCTTGGTCAGCAACTCAGTTGAACTACGACCACCACACCTTACTTGAAGCCTTATCAACTCCTTGGGATTTTCCATTCATCAAAGTTTCATGTTCCCACCTTATATCCCAAAGATCGACTTTCATAAGCCTTCATCTTATTGTAACCCTTTTCATTCTTGCTTCGTTTAGCTTTGGCTCTCTTTTATCTTGCAGCTTCATTTAGTTTTGCCTCTCTCTTATCTTGCATGGAAAATCTTCAAAATACTCATTCTGCTGACTCAAGGCCACAGTAATTTCAGACAATGTCCCTCCTTTCACATTTCTTGTTTTGAGACATATTTTCATTAACCTTTCTCTACTGTTACAACATATGCTCACTAGAGTTCATAATTATCTATATTTTTGTTCATTCCTCTCTTATTTTCTGCTTTCCTCACACAATCGTTAGCCAGATTTCAACCCAATTCCCTTGTGTAATCTTACATCTTTCCTAACATTGTTTTAATTGCATTTGCAGCCACATAGTCACCCCTTCTTAGATCTTAATTTATCCTTCATCCTAATAATGGTCAGGCATACCTCCAGCCACTCATCTCGGTACTACATGCTCTTTCATCTACCTGGTGCTAACACAAAATACAAAACATTCTTTTCATCAACATTTTTTCTCTGAAAATTCTTTGTAAACTATTCATTTTGCAAACCATTCAGTTTACATTAAACAAAAGTATAACAATCACTTGAGACCTCTGCCAAGGCCAGTCGCCATTTACTGAATGAATTTGTATCGATAGATCTATTCATTTATTATATATGAACTATTATTAATCTTACAGTATAAAATGATGCCAAAAATATGTAACCTCCCAGCTACAAAAAATATCTCTCTTTTGTAATGGACGAGACAGTTTCCATGGCAACAAATCGTCAACTGTGTCGTTTTCTCTGTAGAGTCAATCATCTTGAGAATGTCACCAGTGAGCATATTGCTAAGTTTCATACAACTTTGTTCTTTCTTTCTTAGTATATACTCTGAAAAAAAGCTGAAGGGAACTCACGGACGCCGGTGAAAATGTATTCGCTCTCAACATCCTAGGCGTTTATAATAACGTTTTCAGATTACATTTTCTTCTTACTGTTATACAATTTGTTTAAAGTTTTCCCACTTGCTTGCTGTTGTTGAATTTTCGGTGGACATTAATAAATGTGATCAGACAAAATTGCGAATGAAATGACCAAGTGAAAAAACAAAAAAAAAAAGGACCTTAGATTTCTTCCCTCGTCTTAGCGTAAGATTCCACAACAGTGTATCACCGTCCCATAAAACAGCGTGATGTAGGCGGGGTTTTTTAATATTCCGTATGCATTCCAGAGCTACCTGGTTTATGGTACCAACGTCTCTGCTTACGTAAGGGACGCCATCATAAGGTCTCTCTCCAGGGTACTATAAGTAACCGAAATTTTGGTTTACCCACACAAAATTGTCCCACAGTTAGAGATGTCTCATTTTGTGAGAGCTTTTGGACATAATCAGACCGGAGTTCTCTTCTGGTTTCTGTCCTTCTCAGTTGCTTTACTCATTCATCTTCTAACTTTTGGGTTGTCTAAACTTTTTTCCGGTAGACCTGGCGTTAATAAAGTACATTAGGTTACCAGTTCCACGGGCCTATATGTCTTAATTAAAAATAAAGATGAATGTTGTCTTATAGATTTATTTCACAAGGATTACTGAAGGATAGGTGACAATGATATTTAACTGATATTATACGATAAGTGTCTCTTGAAAAAATGATTACTGGTCAAGATTTGAAAACTTTCAGGCAACGGTTAAATTACGAAAGACTTACGGATGATACTCCTCTCTCTCTCTCTCTCTCTCTCTCTCTCTCTCTCTCTCTCTCTCTCTCTCTCTCTCTCTCTCTCTGCACTGTTTGTTATTCATGCTAATCACCCAGTGACAAATATTTTATTACTATAGTGTTTTTATTCAACAATATGACGACGAATTTTCTTTATCGGTTTGCCTCTGACGGTAGACTATGTATACTTATTTGTTTTTCCCCTTGACTCAGCAAACGGAAAACTTGGAATATTACGTCTTGTTCAGAAAAATCTTTCCTTCTCTGAGTCATTAAGGAGAAAATCTTAGGAGGCTTCCTTGGCCCTGTAAGACTATTAGGAGCAATGTTTTTTTCCATTACATAATCATAACTAAATGTTTTTTCAACAAAACTAAGCAGAATATGACATGACTAAAACTTGCGCCTAACACTGAACGTATTTTCTCGATACTTTTTCACTGACCATATGGAAATGATCGATTCTCCCCGGCCGCATTGCAGCGCCCATCAAGCCACCTTTTCTCTCAGCTGTTCTGTGAATGTTAATCGTCCTCATGTGGTTCGGTTTAGTAGTTTTTTCTTCTCATCTGCATCTAAGTTTTGGAATTCTCCTCCATAAAAGTGATCACTTTCTCGTCTGCTGTCTTCTACATCATCTTGTCCTCCTTAGTATCTAAACCAGTCAGCCTATCTCATCTTACTTAGATAGCTCTGGTACGCCGCCTGGTATTCAATTACAAGTTTCGTGTTAGTACTAACAAAATCGAGGAGGCATACACTGTAGGCTATTTCCGATTATAACTCTTCCTAATTTCAATATAATTACCTGATTTACTAGTTAGCTGATGAACGCTCAGTTGCTGTTCTCTCTCTGTCTGTGGTTAAAAGTTCTCTCTCTCTCTCTCTCTCTCTCTCTCTCTCTCTCTCTCTCTCTCTCTGTAGTTAAAAGTTAAGCATATCTTAGTTTAACCAGACCACTGAGCTGATTAACAGCTTTACTAGGGCTGGCCCGAAGGATTAGATTTATTTTACGTGGCTAAGAACGGGACCTACAGCTTATTGTGGAATCCGAACCACATTATGACGAGAAACAAATTTCTATCACCAGAAATAAATTCTCTAATTCTTCATTGGCCGGTCAGAGTCGAACGCTGGGCCAACAGCGCGCTAGCCGAGAGCTCTACCCATCCCTCCAACGAAGAATTCTCTCTGTACTAACCCTGTACTACAGGATAAGGACTACTGAGGTGTAAAATATTAATACACACACACATATTTATATATAATATTTATCTTTATATCTTCCCAAGCATCCCAGCCACCAAATGCTTAACTTAAAGCTGGAAAATACGACAGTGCATTTTGGCACTGCCTGAAGGGCGAAAGGAATACTGGCCCCTCCGTTAATCTGTTAATCGCACTCTATACATCCTTTTCAACTCTCCTCTCGAACATGTGCGCAGCGGGAAAGCTTTTGTTTACAGACACGAGGTTGTGAAGAGACTAAGCCTGGCCAGAGGCAAAACAGAGCTGGCGACTGGCGAGGCAGATTAAGAGAAAGAACATCCGTCATGAACACCTGGATCTTGAGTCATAAACGATGCACGCACATAGGGAAACGACACCAACCCCACCTACCTGTGGGTGAGCACCTAACCCTTGACCAAAGTCATATAAGGGCCTCACCGAAGGAACAAGCGAAAGACATTGCTGGATGCGAGCGAAACACATCTCCCCTTCCATTCCCGCCTCCTTTTGAGAGACATTGCTGGACGCGAGCGAGACACATCTCCCCCTTCCACTCCCGTCTCCTTTAGAGAGCCATGCCCTACCACATGGTCCTATCTTTTAGGGACCCTTAGTATTCTTACCAGTGAAGCCCTTAGCCCTCCTCCGCCGCCATTACCCTCATTGAAGCCATCTCTTCTACAAGGACCTTCCAGTCAGTCATATTATTTTAATTCTCGTACTAAACTTCCTACTTCCATTTCTAAGTGCTAGTATTTCCATATCAACCTTGCCTTGTTAGGGCAGTGTTACATGAATGCATGTGTTTAAATGATTCCTCTGTGCTCGCCTTCTCCTATGCATATTTTACTGTGTCCTTACTGGCTTTTAATTCGTGAATCTCTCCGTTTACAGCGGGTTTGTTAGCCGTGAAAATCTCTCTTGACTTGCCTTGTATCAACATCGTCACACCGACGGTTATACCTTCAAGTTTTTCCAGTTATGATTAACCTCTCAGTCCTTGCCTGCCTGATTAGTCCATTTCAACTTCTGATAGTTCATTTCATGTAAATACACGTAACTTTAAACTTACCCTAACGTGTTTACTTACAAATACCTTGTGATTAGAGACCTCAGCTAGTTAAATTCCCACTTTTCCCTTGTTTTTTACGATTTCCTGAATCAACAGCAGTCAGAATTTGTACAAAAATAGAGGTAGGTAACGAAATCATTCATTTAAACTCTATAACTGGCTCACGATAAGCATTTCCCGACGTTAAATTTTATATATATAAATATATATATATATATATATATATATATATATATATATATATATATATATATATATATATATATATATATATATATATATATATATATATATATATAATAAATATATATATATACATATATATATATATATATATATATATATATATATATATATATATAAATCACATTCATCACTCTCTGGAGTAACCTTGTGTTAGAGGAAAAGAACTGGATGGTGTATAATATATATATATATATATATATATATATATATATATATATATACATACACACAGATAGTATATATATATATATATATATATATATATATATATATATATATATATATATATATATATATATATATATATATATATATATATATATATATATATTAGCTAACCAACCTGGCGTTGCCCAGGAAGACTCTGAAGGTCCCAGAAAAACTTTCATTCCTCCCTCTTAGCCAGCCAAATAATAATTTGAATTTTTTGAACAAAAACACTTCTCAGTTAACTGGTAGGCTCGACTTATTGGAGGGAAGGCAAGTTAGTGCCCTGTTTGACCTTAGAGAAAGCCTCCCCCTTGCGTCACCTGAGTAGGGGTGAGAACAATACCACTCCTTCGCCACCCCCATAGCGTGATTTTGGGGGACTAGGAAAGTCATTAGGTATAACAAGCAGAAGCCTTTCAAAAGGGGGGCCACTGTTTTGACCTTTAGGGACTTAGTTGTAAAGCCTCTTTCTGTGTGAACCTATTACTGGCTGTGGGATTTGCTTTCAGATGTGCCCTGCCTTCGCACAAACTCACAAACATCCCGAAACGGAGACCAACGCTGGGAGACACCGCAGCAGGTTCCTTGGCGGACAAAGAAGGTGATCCTGGGGGTTCCACGGTGTCTTGAACTACTGGAGTTGGCTTTTGAAGAAGGCTCAACACTTTATCAAGCCAAAGTTGAAGCAGCGCCAATGAGGGATCTTGAGTAACAGACGGAAATTCTCTTGTGGCACCCGATACTGGAAATTCTCCTTGCTGAGTCACAGAGAAATTAGAAGTGGGGTGGACTTCGAGAGAGGCGCCCCCGGCGACTGGACGCACAGACGTTGGGCACCCACCCGCTGTTGAAGCAGACGCTGACTCCTTAGAAGCGACTGCATTGTCTGCGGACACTTGGCGCCCTAAGGATGGGCGCTCAGCGATCTGACGTTTCCGCTCCAAGCGGTCAAACACGGGCTCTTCTAACTCGGAATCTGGGCGCTCACGAACAGGCAAGACAAAAACTACGTGCTTATGCGACGGGCACTCGGTCGATGATGGGAGCTCTAGAGATGAAAACTTGGATGTCGAACGATCTATAAGTTGGTGCTTACGCACACCACTAAAGTACACTGGGCGCTTGTACTCTTGGTGCCCATGAGATGGACTGGCACACACTCGTTTGGGGTCAGAACACACTTTCGCACCTGAATGGGAGCGAGAATCTCTTGCTGGCGACTCCCAAAAACTACAAGAAGGGAGAGGGCTACGTTCTCTCTCTACAGCTCGTTTGCAAGACGGGGGCAAACCTGAATCCACTAAGCGCCCGGCCTTTACAATGCCTAGAATCACTGGCAAAACAGTCACTGCATTTCTTTGATGTGGGAGAATCTGAATCACTTGAAGATAGGGCATGCGGATCCATTCGAACTCCTTTCCAACGGCATTCTTCCGCAGCCTGGGATTGGTGGACAACAGGCTCGGATGAGGCGATGACTGCTCGTGGGCAAACCCCACCAACCTCCCTTGGACTGCCAGTTTGCTTCCTCCCATGTTGGCAAGGGGAGTTTAGCAAGGACCTTGGTCTAGGAGCATCAGTGGGACGAACAGCCACCCCCTCCACTGACACTTCACTCAACACTACACTATTAAATTTGTCCATTAGGACCTTCACAGAGTTCCCAATCTGGCAATGGCATTGAGTTCAGCAGAATGAGAGCTAGGTAATGGAGTGACAGGAAAAGCTGGAGGACTGGAAATGGGAGAAAAGGCTGTCACAGGCGTTGAAGGGATAGGCATAACATCAATATCAACTCCTGGAGAATGACCTACACTAGCGGAAGCCTTAGCTTCGGCTCTAGCTGTAGCTTTTCTAATTCGGTCACGCTGCAATTTGTCTAAGTTTACTCTTCTCCCAGTCTTTACACTCTTCACAATTCAATTCTGGAGAACAAATTTGTTCCCTACAAGTACAACAAATGGTATGTGAGTCATATTTTGCAGCGTGAGTCTAGTTTTGCAGCCTTTGCTGCAGTGCCTAATGCTAGACAAACTAGAGTCAGAGATAATGATCAAAATTCCAAATAGACAAGTCACAATCGAAGAAATAATCCAAATTCTAGCTAAGCTAGATAGCTGCGCTATCAAAAGCAAAGAGTACTTCACCAAAGACGACCTCCGACCATCCGGTGAAAATGAAACAGGAGCTGCTAATAACTGGTGTTCAGCCATTAACCGGCAGAAACGAATTGAGCTCTTTAGCTAGGTTGTACCTATTCTTCCCCGATAGTGGGTGGGGCAGTATACCTACACCCAAAAACAAATGAGTGCTACTGCGAATTTCGAATTTTGAGCTGCCGCGTAAGTAGAAACTATAGCTATGTAATTATTTGGTAAGTTACTTAAATAAAAACTGAATAACAACCTACGGGTAGGCCCGTTAAAACTCTGAATAACAGTTTACTGGTAGTGGGAGGGAAGGAGGGGAGGAAAGAGGGAAGAAGGAGGGGAAAAGGGAAAGAAGTGAGAAGATAAAGGAGGGGGAGAATAGGGAAGGGGAGGGGAGGAGGGGAAAAGTTGGGGAAGCAGAAGGGGAAGGTGGAGGAGGGAGGGGAGGGGAGGGGAGGGAAGGGGGCAAGGGAAAAGGAAGGGATAGGGGTAGGGAGGGGAGGGAAGGGAAAATGAAGGGAAGAGGGGATGGGGAGGGAAGGGTGAGGGGAAGATAAAGAGGGAAAGGAAGCTACGTTCACTTATGAAATGAAGAATGAGGAAATATTATTCCTCACATTATTATGCATACTATATTAACAGAAAATAATCACTTGGAAAATCATTTTTATATTAGACCTAAAAGAGTCTTAATATCTATAATAATAATAATAATAATAATAATAATAATAATAATAATAATAATCAGAATTGGATCTGTTTACACAACGTTTACGAACAACTATGACTCCAAATTGACACCCTTGGAATAACTATGCATCTACTTATACAAACAACTCTCGATACACACTCGTCTGCATCTAGATTGACTGATCTAAACTGACACTACCTCTAGACACAGAATTTTGAAGCTGGTTGTATCTAAACACACGAATTGTGATTTAACCTTGACTGTACTTATGCTTTTTTTTTTTTTTTTTTTTTTTACAAAATAAGGCAGTAGATTCAGCTAATGATTGCCATATTCAGAGTACAGGCAAATTAGTCATAATAGATTGTAGCTAAGGCAGAGTCCTAGCCTAAGCCCAAACACAGTGTAAGTTCAGTAGGCAGTTAAGAATTAACGAATGACAAAAGAGAATCTAGGCCTAACTTTAATGTTTTCCTTCCTTTGGAAAAATATTGAGCACTGCCCTTCAACATCCACATTTTACGATTTTCAGTGACCTAGGCAAAGTTACAGGGTATTGAAAATAATGTGGGTTTTTGGAGTTCTGTAAAAGCTCAGTTTCGAGGAGTACCGTAACTTCAAACTTGCTCTGAGTTTTCTGCAGACCGGGGTTATCTCGGAATTGACCAAAATTATTGAAAATCTTAGTTAAACAAGGGAGGGGATAACCGCACACCTAATCGTGGCAGATGTCCTACATTAGGTTAGCTTGGGGTGTCGACTAACTAAGATGGTCTAGGCTCTGAAACCTCACAGCATAGCCTAGGATACTCTAGATATACTAGGTACTAAAAAGTTAAGTATACCTTAGTTTTACCAGACCACTGAGCTGATTAACAGCTCTCCTAGGGCTGGCCCGAAGGATTAGACTTATTTTACCCGGCTAAGAACCAATTGGTTACCTAGCAATGGGACCTACAGCTTATTGTGGAATCTGAATCACATTGTAACGAGAAATGAATTTCTATCACCAGAAATAAATTCCTCTAATTCTTCATTAGACGGCCGGAGACTCGAACTCGGGTCTAGCGAGTGCTAGGCGACAACTCTACCGATTCTCCCAACGAGGAACTGCTACAGATATAGTGTAGATAAGGTTAGGTTAATTTTTTTTGGCAAACACTACTCAAACACATACTTATACTCTCCCAGTCTGCAGTCACTCCCCAGTTTCTGCAAGGGAATTCAAACTCTAATATACCGAAGTTTAGTTAAGGTTAGGTTTTAGATTAGGTGTTTTGGCAAACTTTACTCAAACATACTTATACTCCACCAATCTGCAGTCACTCCCCCAGTTTCTGCCAGTGACATAAAACTCTAATATACTGGTTTAGTTAAGGTTAGGTTAAGTATTTTGGCAAACTTTACTAAAACAAATACTTATGCTCCCCTAGTCTGCAGTCACTCCCCAGTTTCTGCCAGGGACTTAAACTCTAATATATTGAAGTGTAGTTAAGGTTAAGATTTTTGCCAAAAAACTTAACCTAACCTTAATTACACTCCATCTTTAACAGTACTATACCTAGTGAATCTAGAGTAGCCTAGACTATGCTATGAGGTTCCAGAGTATGCACATTTATATATTTCTTTTTATGAGCTGTTCATGTCTATGCAGTTTGAAAATCATAGCGGTAATCTTCCTGAACACATTAAATCTAGCAACCCAATTTGCATTTCTTCAAAACTTGACCCTGTACACTTTAATTTTTAATTGAATCTCTATCTGTATATGGCAAAAGCCAGTAAAACTCAAGATTCAGTAAACACAATAAAATGTGTACCAAAATCAGTAAAATGTGGATGTTGAAGGGCAGTCCACAAAACAATTTTCCCAAGTTAGGAAGGCAAACACCATAAGTTAGGCTTAGCTTCTCTTTTATCATTTATTAATTCTTAATTTCCTACTGAACTTCCACTGTCTAGGTTTAGGCTAGGACTACATTTTAGCCGCATAAGTTATGACTAACTTGCCTATTCACTTAACATGGCAATCATTAGCTGAGCCTACTACCTAATTTTGTAAGAAAAGTATAAAGTATAAGTTAAGTTTTTGTTTAGTAAATTGTTTGCATATAACTTCAGTTCCTTGTGTTAAATTTTTTTTTATCTTTTTTTATTTCTTAATCTGTGAACTCCCTGAAATATAATAAACAACTTTTACTAGTCGCATTTTTTTAATTTCATGACTCTTACAGCCTAAAAGTTTGTACTTTTGAAAATAATTCTCGAAGGAAAGGGTAATACATCACTTCCAAAGTCCTATTTCAATCTGTGAAGACTAAAGTTAGTAGTTTGCATCTCGTTTATCAGATTGCTAATGGATGCAAACTATATAAGTAACCTGGTTTTATCATTGTCAACATTAAAATACCAAAATTCTCCTTGTTTCAAAAATATTTAAAGTATAAATCTGATAACAGTTGAATTAGACTTCTGTATTGATTTTGAATGTACTATTTTCATAAAAGACAGTTATTTTTAAAAGGTCTCATTTTCACATCCAGCCCTTATTACTTGCGTTTAATTTTTTTTGATAAATGTGTCTTATTGAAACAATGGCACTGTACTTTGATATCCAACAGGCCTACATTGTATATTTTTTATGATATCTGGAAAGGCAAAATTCTACATGCCAAAGCCTCCAACTGGGAAAGGAAGCCAGCAGAGAAAGGAAAATAAGTAAAGAATAAACTAGAAACTATTATACGAAGAAAAGCCAACTGGAAAACTAATTACTGTACTGTAAACAGTGAAATGAGACCTAAGTGAGCTTGTTAAAAAACCCACACATTTATGCCTAGTTTGAAATTCTGTAGTACCAAAAATTCAGCTAATAATTAGGAGGACCATACCATAACCTGGGCATAACTGGAAGTCAGAGTATGATGCCCTAGGTTAGGTTAGGTTAAGGGAAGTTTAGGATAGGATATATTAAGCGTTTTTGGTAATTTTTTATTCAAATACATACTGGTACTGTACTCCCCCTGACCTGCAGTCACTACCAAGTTCCTGCATGTGACTTCAAACTTTGATATATTTCTCAATAAGCGAGCATTATGTATGCATTTCTAAATGTAAACTGTTAAACTGTACCTATCCATGCAACGTGAAATTCATAGCTCTAAACTTCCTTAACACATTAACTCCAGCAACCCAGTTAGCATTTCGTCAAAACTTGATCCCTTAAACTTTCTTAGTTTTAAATTAAATCTTTAGCTGTATATGGCAAATGCCATTGTAACCCAAGACTCACTAAACACATCAAAATTTTTTTGATTACAGAACTCTAGAAACCCATTACAGTATGTTGTTTTTGATACCCTGTAAGTTAGCCTAATGCACAACAGTAAAACATAGATGTTAAAATAGCAGTGCACAAAATATATTTTTAAAATTAGGAAGGCATAAATCAAAGTTAGGCCTAGCTTCTCTTTTGTCATTTCTTAATTACGGAACTTCTACTGTGTTCAAGGCTTACGTTAAGACTATTTTAGCCATATGTTGACTAACTTGCCTATTCACTTAACATGACAATCATTAGCTGAGCCTACTAACTAATTCTGTAATAAAAATATTGGTCTAGGTTAGAATTTTGATTAGTTCATTGTCTGCATATAACTTCAGTTGCTGTATAGACTCCTTGCGCTTAATATTTTTGAGAAACAACCTTTACTAGCCACAATTTTTATCTCATGAATCTTACAACCTAAATGTCTCATGAATCTTACAACCTAAAAGTCTGAGCAATTTTTACTAGCCACATTTTTTACCTCATGAATCTTACAACCTAAAATTCTGAGCATTTA
>NC_089744.1:21120000-21197500 GCF_040412425.1 Macrobrachium rosenbergii
TGTGAGGTCTGACTGGTGTGGTGGTAGAAATTGTTTTGAATTACATTGCTTTATGACTGATGAAGGTAATTCTAATACAGTCAAACACATCTCTTTAATTTTTTGGATGTACTAAACTGATGATTGGGTTTGCAGTGGGAGGAGTTTAATGAAATCATACAACTGACAGCGCCTGCAATAAAAGGTGGAGCGTTAGTGGAAAATGAGAATTAACCCAGAAAGTTGAATGAAAAGGTGGCTTAAAAACGAACATTTCATTTGTTTTGTCTATGTTTATATGTCTGTCACGGAGTGAGGGTTTAATTTCGAGTTAAAAACCTTTCTTGGGTGACAGAGGCCTTGTGCAAAATTTTGTCTGGGTCTGTCAAGCAGTTCAGATTTCGACAGTGGACAAACAAGTATACAAACATTCACTTTTATAATATATATATATATATATATATATATATATATATATATATATATATATATATATAAATATATATATATATATATATATATAAATATATATATATATATATATATATATATATATATATATATATATATATAAATATATATTATATGTTCAGATATCAATTCTTTTTTTTTCACTTATCATCCTTCCCTTTGTTCCGGGAAATTTGCTAGGCTAATTTATGTCCTTTTGGTTTGTTCCTTAAGAATCTACACACTATAAATATATAATAATGATAATGTCAGCATTGACATTTACCCACGTCTAAGATATCTACAAAAAAAGGATCACACACGATGATCCTTTAGCATCGGTTCTAGACCTCAGGTGTGAAATTACGCGCTGTTCTAAAACATTCGTTGATAAGAACGATACCCATTGATCATTACCTTGTCACCTTCCCAAGTAAAATAGTTTACCGCCACACTTTGCATTGGCTTCTATATTGACAGGTAGGCTGCCGAATGTAAGTCAGTTAAACGACTGCCATCCTTAGGTGCAATAAAATATTTCATGTAACGTCACTTTGGCTTCTATTGAATCTTTTCGGTTCTTTTTTCTTTTTGTTTCTTCTTCTTGTTGTTCTTATTACTATTAAACGAACGCTAAAGACAAAGATATTCAAACCTTTGATCATTTTTTGAACTGTGTATTTGATAACCACTTACACATTTCTAGTCATATTTCGTAACAATCCTTTTCAGGTGTACTTCCGTCAACATACGGTAAACAATCATTCACGTTCAGAGAATCGGATAAGATTGGCGTCAATGTTATTCCCTAGAAAGTTACCCTCAGTAGATCTTTGACTCTTGTGAGAGCGCGTACTCAGAACGCTGCCAGAACTCTCTTGTGAGTTGGATGTTTGATGGCTACCACCTTTGATGTAGATAATATATAGGTAACCCGCCTCTGAAACCGCACCTGCTTTCGCGCTGGGGGGGCGGGGGTTGTCTGGGGGGTAGCGTCTCTTCTTCCTGCCATGGTAGGGATTTCAGAGCGAGTCTTCCTGGTTCCTACTATGGGGGGGAGCGGGATAGGAGTCGGAATACGACGTTAGAGGAGGAGGCGGAAGGAATACTCGCAGAGCAGAAAAGAGAGTGATTTGTCCTACTGGCGAAATACATTCATTGTGCTTCTTTATAGGTTTTTTCCAATAATATTTTGACGTTCTTCATTGTAAAGCATGGTTATAAACTCTCTCTCTCTCTCTCTCTCTCTCTCTCTCTCTCTCTCTCTCTCTCTCTCTCTCTCTCTCTCTCTCTCTCTCTCTTGAATTCTTTCTTTTATACTCGCAATGGTAAGTTCTTGTGATATTCTGGCAAGGAGCCAAGGGGGAGAGAGAGAGAGAGAGAGAGAGAGAGAGAGAGAGAGAGAGAGAGAGAGAGAGAGAGAGGGGAGCAAAACAACAATGTTTCCCGGCCATTTGTCAATATTTATTCCTGCCATGTGACTATTTGAAGAACAGATAGTTTGCGTAAGGATCCTTAGGGGGTAGAGAAACTATTTTAGCTTTTACCGATCCTTTTAGAGCATAGCAAAAAATTCAGACACCATCCAAGCTTTTATTCGGGTTGTGATATGGAGGCGTCAGTGCCATATTAGTTTTCAAACACCCTTTTAGTTACCAAAACTATTTCGGGATACTGATTCGCAGTCCAAATAAGATCTCTGTTTCCCGAGCACCATCTTGATTAACCGAACACGACTTTTCATCAAAGAAATAAACATTCCTAAAGTCGATATTCTGTCTTTGTTGTCTGGTTGTCTGCTGTTGGCAGACGGCTTCAGAGAGCGAAGGACAAGTACGAGTATGTGGGTGTTCTTGCGGAATCACACTCATCACGCCCATACGTCTCTGTCATGAGAGAGGGTTTGAAGCCGGTCCCGTCATCACTGTAATTTTAAATCATCGGTAGATTCAGATGAGAATGCAGAGTGGTGTGTGTGTGTGTGTGTGTGTGTGTGTGTGTGTGTGTGTGTGTGTGTGTGTGTATATATATATATATATATATATATATATATATATATATATATATATATATATACACATACACAACACACACACATATATGAATATGTACACACAAGCAATATATATATATATATATATATATATATATATATATATATATATATATATATATATATATATATATATATACATATATATATACACACACACACACACACACACACACACACACATATATATATATATATATATATATATATATATATGTGTGTGTGTGTGTGTGTGTGTGTGTGTGTGTGTGTGTGTGTGTGTACGTGTGTGTGCGTGTATAAGAGGCATTTTTAACATGCTGTATGGCGGCATATAACGATGAAATTTGATTACGATATCTTTGATATGCTGATGCATCTATTGTGTATGCTGGTATAGCATGTTGATGTTTGATTAAGATATATGGCGATAGAGTATGATGGTGTTTGCATATGACGCATTTGATATCGTATGCTGATGTAGGATTATAATACATGCTGGTTTAACATGTTGATGTTTATATCTGACGTTGATGTAGGATCATAATGCATGTTATTACATGTTGATATTGATGTCTTATATTGATGCAAGGTTATTATGCTGATATAATGCTGATATTTGATTAAGATGGAAGTTGGTCTAGTACAATGTTTGATTACAGTGTATTTGATATAGCTTTTTTTTAAGTATGAATTATGATGTACAGTGATACCGAATGCTGATAGCTGATAATGATGTGAAGTGACGTAGTATGTTGCTAACTGATTATGGTATATAATGAAATGGAGTGTTAATGTTTTACGTTATATAAATATATATATATATATATATATATATATATATATATATATATATATATATATGATATATGATTTTGATGTATGGTGATATAGGATGGGGCTGTTTGATTTTGATATATAGTAAAATAGTAGGTTGAGCTTTGATTGTGATGTAGAGTGATATGGAACGTTGATGAGCAGTTTTGTTGAATGATTTTGTTTCTTTGATATACAGTGATGTAATAAATACATGTTTCATTATCATGTATTTTGATAATGTAAGTTAATTTCTGACTAGCAGATGCTCGCTGTCGCTCGCATTTGCTAGTTCCCATATCTGTAACATACCCATACCCATATCCTTACCATACCCATACCCATACCTATACCCTTAACCATACCCATACCTATACCTATACCTATACCCATATCCGTACCGTACCAATACCGATACCCGTACCCCCTATCTGTACCAAATCCATACCTGTACTGATACCCATACCCATATCTTACCATACCCATACCCATATCCATTCCATACCCATACCATACCATTCCCATACTCATACCCATATGCATACCATACCCACACCCATACCCATACCCACAGCTAAATTAACCCTACTAATAATAGTCAGCAAAAGTCTACGGGCAGCACCAGCCCCGTTTACCTTCCGGTCATATACAAACAACTGACCATCTCTTGGTGTAGGTGCAGGAGCAGCTGATGGGTTTTGAACTAATGTTGATGCCAGTGGCGGTTCCGGACCATCGCCAGTAATGCCTGCTTTTGTTCTAGAATTACCTGCTGAGTTCATTTCGAAACGAAAATAAGAAAGCTCGGCCAAAAATCCTTTACTATGTATCGTTGGGTCACTTAGTGTTGAAAATTTCTTGACAGTTATTAAAATATTCTTGAAAGATGTCTTCACAACTCCAGGATCCTTTGAAGCAGTCTTTAGCCCCTGAAGCATTCCTGGAGAAAAGCCCACTGAATTATAACTTCTTAAATTCGTAAAGACTCCAGGATCCTGTGAAGCCGTCTTCAGCTCCTAAATGGATTCCTGTTGGATCCGCTTTCCTTCAGGGAAGAAATCCAGAATCTGTCTTCGGAATCATTTCTTCCACCTCATGGAGAAACGCCCATTGGATTATAACGTCTTCTTAAATCTTAAAGACTCCAGTTGTATAACAGGAGTAGTGTTTACTGTGATCCTCATAATGCAGGTGGTTCATAGTTACCACATGAGGTTAATTAAGCACTTCATAATATTATAAATTCTAAAGGTCAAGCAAGTTATATTTTGATTAGAAAAATATGTACATTACTTTTATTTAAAAAATGATGTCCTTACAAACCTATAAACGTTTTGTTAATGGTACTCAATCTCAACACATTTTATTTCATCATAAAACATGGAAAATGGAAGAGGGAAGGGGAGGGGAGGGGAGGGGGGGGGAGGGGAGGGAAGAGGGATTGGAAAGAAGGAGGGGGGGGGGGGGGGGAAGGGGAGGGGAGGGGAAGGGAGGGGAGGGGGAAGGGAGGAGGAAAGGGGAAAGGGGGAGGGAAGGGACATACACACAAAACACACGCAGAAAGGCAGCCAAGGAAATTAATGTAATAGAATATGATGTACAAGATTACTGTATGATAATGCTTCATCGTGATGTATGGTGATATAGTAAGCTGACCTTTTGGTTTTGATGTATGACAATATAGCCTGCTGGTGTTCATGAGGTATGTTGGTATTATATGTTAAAGTCTGGTAAGGAAGAAGAGTGACATGGTATATGGATTTGGTTTTGATGTGTGGTCATATAGCATGATGTTCGATTATGATGCATGATGATATTGTATAGTGATAACTGATTATGACGTTTAATGATACGGCATGTTAATGGTTGGACAAGCTATACAGTGATTTATTGCAATAATGTTTCATTTTGATGTATAGTTAAGTATACCTTAGTTTTACCACACCACTGAGCTGATTAACAGCTCTCCTAGGGCTGGCCCGAAGGATTAGACCTATTTTTTCGTGGCTAAGAACCAGTTGGTTACCTAGCAACGGGACCTACAGCTTATTGTGGAACCGAACCACATTATAGCGAGATATGAATTTCTATCACCAGAAATAAATTCCTCTAATTCTTCAATAGCCGGCCGGAGACTCGAACTCGGGCCTAGCGAGTGCTAGCCCACAACTCTACCGACACACCCAACGAGGAACTTTGATGTATAGTGATACATGGTGATGTGTGCTTATGATGCATGATGATACCACATTTTGATGTCTGATTATGATAATTATGCAAGAAAAGAATATATAAAAATGGATAGGAATGATCATCTTGGAGAGACGGGGAGACGCTGCTATACAGCAGAGAGAGTGGGAGAGAGGAGCCGCAAGAAAACGCTGTTGAAAATCATCAGCTACCCCAACTTGACATCCACCCCTGTGATGGAAGACTCCACTGGCCCTGGTAGATCCAATTAAGCTGTGACCAGCACAAATTTGTAAGTCTGAACTCAGAGAAGGCATGGAAGCCTCTCAACATAAACTACGTTGGGCAATAATCAACACTCTTGTGAAAAAGCATTGTCTTTCTCGGGGGTTAAGTATACCTTAGTTTAACCAGACCACTGAGCTGATTAACAGCTCTTCTAGGGCTGGCCCGAAGGATTAGACTTATTTTACGTGGCTAAGAACCAAATCGTTACCTAGCAACGGGACATACAGCTTACTGTGGATCCGAACCACACTATAGCGAGAAATGAATTTCTATCACCAGAAATAAATTCCTATAATTCTTCATTAGCCGGCCGGAGACTCGAACTCGGGCCTAGCGAATGCTAGCCCACGATTCTATCGACTTGCCTAACGAGGAACTAAGGATCCAGGGATATAGGACCAGCGTGGTTTCCAGGGTTAAATTCAGAGGAGGTGTGAAACGTCTAAAAAGAAGTAAGTTGGATGCAGAGTGGCTTCAGACTTTTGGTGTTCTCTCTGGAGCTGGGGGATTCATAGAAAAATATTGTTGCATATGCAATTTGGTCATTTTAATTTTCATAAATTAAAATTTGAGTGAAATTTTCATTTCGTATTTTAACTATTTTTTTTTTCGTGTACTATCCCTCATATTAGAATGTAGTTCCACTGAAAATCTAATGAATTAATGACTGAAACAACTGTCTGCTTGGGAATAGATAAATATAACAACAAGGCAACAGCTCTTGTTTGTCTTCTTAGACTTCAGTCATAAAGATTGGAAGAAACGCCAGAGATATTGGAAGTGTTGCCAGTAAGTTATACATGCCACATGTGCTAAGAAAATACATGAAAGGCTATATAAGAAAACTATATACATACTTATATATATATATATATATATATATATATATATATATATATATATATATATATATATATATATATATATATATACATATATGCTTATGTATACTGATATATTGACAAATACTGATGGAATTAAAAAATTTTCACGTGTATTTCAATCATAAGATTGAAGACACGCTGATACAACCATGCGCTTGTGTGTGCATGCAAGCAGTAATCCCTCAGGCAAAAAAAATGTATTCTCGTGAACCAGGTGATTCCAGAAAGAGCATCGTTTGTCATTACCATTCCATCGCCCCGGCAACTGCCCAGATGCGTTCCGTGCTTTGCATATCATCTGCAACATGTGGTAGGAATGTCAACATGGACCGAGATAAAGGAAGGATCTTCCAAGTTCTATTTTCTTTGAAGATGTTTCCGCCGGCAGGGACAAGAAACAGCTTCCGCACATTTTCTCTTTGCACATTTTCTCTTTGTACTTGGGTTGTCTGTGTCGTATATAGGAGAGAAAGTGTCGAAATGATTAGGACAGTTTTGCTTGTCTCTTAGCTGTCAAGTTCCAGTATTGGGTATTTTTCTTTTATATGAAGTATTCATTGCATTTTGAAACGTATTTAGACTGTAGCTTCTTAAAGGAGCTATTTCTCTTTGATGAAGTGTAATGTATTCAGATATTCCCGTAGGGAAGGAATTTTCATTATTTTCTTAGAGAGAGAGAGAGAGAGAGAGAGAGAGAGAGAGAGAGAGAGAGAGAGAGAATCTAAATTCTCCCGTAGCCATGCTGCAAAATATTCACAGGCTATCGTCCTACAATTTGTTTGTTTTTTAATAAAGTTGAGATATGAGAACTTCGTTTTCTGTATTCTCAAAATATTTTCACCACCCATCATCTAAGAGATGAGTCTATCCATTTTTCGATAAGCCTCAGCTTCCTTTTGTATCTTAATAACCAAACAATTTAAATTATTGAGAGATAACTTGGAAAATCTGTTATTAATGCACTACCAAATAGGCATTCTTAACAACCCCCAACACCCCTTCCACAACCCCCAGCGTTTCTTAGATAAAATAATCTGCGCTCTTTTTCTTCTAAATGGCCAGGCTTTATCACGCTGCCGCCTGTCTCGCTAGTTTCACCATCGAAAAAGATGTACCTCGTAGTTTTCTCATCCAGAAAAATTCATAAAATCTGAACAGAAAAAGTAAAAATAAAAAATTACTTTCTTCCCCACCACAATTTTCGCATATAAAATTTGCTTCTAGTAATGATTCGGAACGTGATTCATCTTATCCTTTCGGTGGCGAAGGAAGCTTCGTGAATAATAAATTCCCGGACTTGCAAACTCTTCTTATTTTGTTAGTCTGCTGAAGTTTACAAGAAATTTGTCTACGTCTTCCAATAGAATAATTACTAGCTAACGTTTGTTTATTGTTGTAGAACTTAAATGAGATTGTTAATTTTGCAATTCTCAAGTGAAAATTCGTTGAATGACTGCCCTCATGGAGTGGAATACGCAACAGCTGCGAGGCATCACAAAGGCGCTCTCTTCTGGCCTCATCACTCCGCCTCGAAATGTTGATGAGATCATCTAAAAGACAAATGGATTCTTCTGGGTGATTTGACTTGCTCTGCTTTCATCATCATCTACAAAGGGGGAAAGGAAAATGGAAGTTGGTAAACAGCATGGAAAAGAAACAAAAAGGAAGCGAAGATATTTTTATCCAGTTGATGATGGTCAGTTTTTTTTTTTTTTAAGTTCCTTGTTGGACGAGTCGGTAGAGTTCTCGGCCAGCACTTTGCTAGGCCCGAGTTCGAGTCTCCGGCCGGCCAATGAAGAATTAGAGGAATTGATTTCTGTTGATAGAAATCCATTTCTCGGTATAATGTGGTTCGGATTCCACAATAAGCTGTAGGCCCCGTTGCTACGTAGCCAATTGGTTCTTAGCCACGTAAAATAAGTCTAATCCTTCGGGCCAGCCCTAGGAGAGCTGTTAATCAGCCCAGTGGTCTGGTTAAACTAAGGTATACTTAACTTTTTTGTATTAAAGTACCATGAATGTCATTATATAACGGTCTCCAGTATTTTGAGATATTGTCACTTATAACTTTACTTTCATACTTTTACACTTGATCTGTTGAATTACGGGTGAACTCCCTGTTGAAAATTCATGCAGAGCAATAGCTGCATTGCACAGTACATCTATACCAAATGCTCATCGGCATCACTCTCTTCCTTCACGGATGTTGAGGACCCTTCTCTCCGATGCCACTTTCTAGGTCTTCCTCTCCTCCTTCCTCCCAGTTTTTCTTCCTCTCCTCCTTCCTCCCAGTTATTCGAACTATGTGCTCTTTCCACTAAGCCATCATCATCATCCATCCATTCCCATAACCAGGACGCCTCGAACACTTTCATCTACGTTAACCCTTTTACCTCTCTTACATATATCCACATTTCTCACCCTTTCATTTTTCTTTTACCACAAATTACCTACAGCTGCTTTCTCTCTGTCTTTTCACATTACCGCATTCATAAAAATGTTCAACTGTCATGGAGACGTTACACACCCTTAGTTCAATCCCGTATTTACAACAAACCAGTAACTCTCCTGCTCATCAACAGTTTTCATAACATTGTCGACACTTTTCACATTGAATCTCTGTCAATTCTGTCATAAGTTTTTCTAGGTCCATGTAACCCACATACAGTGTTTCCCTTTACTTTCTCCTATAACTGCTTCATACTAAACATTTAGTCCCTAAATTCTTTTCCTCTTAAACCCTATATATATATATATATATATATATATATATATATATATATATATGTGTGTGTGTGTGTGTGTGTGTGTGTGTGTGTGTGTGTGTGTGTGTGTGTGTGTGTGTGTGTGGATGTGACCTTACAGACCTTACAGTTCGTTCAGGCTGCCCCAGGTCCCTCAGTGTGAGGCACCTCTGATGTCTACCAGAGAATATCTAATGCATCTTCCGGTATATTCTGCATCTTCCAATCTTGGATGGTCTGGGATGCAGCTTAGATATTTGTGTGTGTTTGTTGTCCAGATCTTATAACGTTTAATACCTTTGGTCAAGGACCTACGTTGGAATAAGGCCAGTCTAATGTAAATGGACTACCAGCATCATATGAGGTCCCATTTTAATTATTTTCCCCTGGACTGGAAAGATGTGACCTGGCATCTGGAAAAGTCGAGAAAAGCTGAGGCACCAGGAGCACCGGGAACCAGGTTGTCAGCTAAATAATGGCCAGGTGGCATCCTATGAGTTTAGTTGCTATTTCTAGAGAGAGACTCGAAGTTTAGTATGGTGGTTCGATCAAGTGAATTGAGGTGCCAGTTAATGAGTGTCCAGATATGTACGTTAAATTCACTAGAATGTGAGTTGTTCCTTGTTCCTGTAACTGCAGAATATCTTACTATTTTTATCCTATCAAAAGAACTTAATGAATGCAATGCAACACATGTTTAATAAAAACAAACAGTTAATAATTCTTATGTTAGCGTCATCAGTCAACACTGCAACACACACCGGTGTAAATAACTGGACAATATATGTTATTCTAAACAGATTAATGGCTGTCATGCACTGCATTTTAAAGAGAATAATCATCGTGTACCCTACCTGTCTCTTGGGCAACAGTCACAACTACTCATCAAACTACTGATTAATAGTTGTGATTGTTACCCTGAAACCTGGTAGGATATGGAATGACTTCTCTTAAACATGTCATATATCATACTGACTATCTATTCAGAATTGGACATATTACCCGTTCGCTCACTTAGTGTGTTTGCACAGTGTTACTTGATAAATCTAAGATAAGAATTATTGCCTGTTTGCTAACTTGAGGGCGCGTTTCATTTTTAATTACTCAAGTCAGAATGATATTAATTTCTTGTTAATTTTCTTTAACGTGCGTTGCCTTGCAATTCCTTTCTCATTTACTCTCTCCCTCTAATGTGTGCTGCAAGTGTTGGCTATCTAGGGTAAGATTCAGATTCATCATCCGCTGGATCCCTTTAATATGCGTTTGCTCAGGCGTTGTGTTTTAATTCTCCTGTTAAGTTTTTTGATACCCTGAAAATAAACCTAAGCAGCATTTTGAAACGAGTAACTGTACAGAATTCAATAACTGCTAAACATAGTATCAAGTTACTGTACTCAACTGAACATATCACAATTTCCACTTCGTCAGTCTTTTGTTGGAACTCATCAGTTAAGTTTCGGTTCCGATCCAAGATCTTTGAATTTTCCCTACTTTCGTAATAAAGTAAAACGAGAATCTTCAAATCTTAATCCATCATCGCTTGCAAACGAAGCAGAAAGAAGTGGAGTACAATCTGATTTTGTGGAACAGGAATAACCCCAGTAATATAGGCTACGATTTATCAGTTCCAAAGTTATGTAAAGCAAAATCCGGAAGAGTTTGGGCGAGTTCTGTATAACATTATTTGAATTTCAAATTTTGACACAGTTTCCACGGGGCTCGGCCTTAGGTTGTAGTTTTTTGCAAGCCTCTCTCTGTACTGATAACAGCGAGGTAATCACCTTCCAACTCTGGCAACCTGTGATAATCCTACCTGCCAAAAGGATATGAATAAAAGAACAATTTTGGCCCCAAATACCGGTTAACCCGGTGGGGGGCCATGAAACAAGCCATGCAATCTCTACATATGATACGTACATAATACCATTTCTATTCATCTTTTTTTCCATTTATATCCTTCAATGATTTGTTCATTAACTGATTCAATAATTTTTCATTTTTGTCAAGAAATGTATTTTTCTTTCACATACCACTCTATTGATTTATTTATTATCAAACATCTATACGTGCAAACACATCTGGCGTTCGTGTGTATACATTCTAAAGAGGTATTACAACGACCCATTGTAAAAAGGCACCGTATCTAATGACGACGACATACCCCATTCTTGAAACAGCTCGTATCTTAATCTCTGATGAAATGACCCCAGCATCAAAGATTATGAACCTGTGCCAAAGATGAGCCCATTCGAAAAAAAACTAAAATGGGACAGTGCGGGTCCGACCACATTACTTGCTCAAGTTATTAACTCGACAAAGATATTGCAGCTGTGATCGTGGATCACTGAAAACAGGTGTGATGAACAAACGTTTGATAGAGTTTAAATTATATGCAAAAGTGACACCAAAACGTCGTCATCTCAGATGTGACCTTCGTGCCTTGGTTAAACTACAAAGCTCACGATTCTTAATTAAATTATGCCAATGATGCATGAGTATATCCCGATAAATAGTTTTGTCCTTGACTTGACAGAATTTCTACATTCTCAAAAAAATTTACAGAATAACTAGGAAGGTAGCGTTCCAAATTTTCTTGAAAAAAATCTCAATACATTTCCCACACCCAAATTACTATAGAGGTACTTGACTAACCTAACCTTATCCAACCTAACCTAACCTAACGTCAGGGGCATGGCAAAAAAACCGGGGCTGGTGCAATACTAGTATACATCTCGGGAATGTGCTCCCCGGCAAATGACTGCTTAGTACTGGCAGGCAGCACGAATTAACAACCCTTAACAGGACAACTAATGATGATAAACGACCAAACAGATCTTCACGAACGGTACTGCCTTCACGAACCCGTTTAATCGGGGGAATTAGCCATTGATTGGTTTAATATCAGCGGAAGAGAATATTTCTAAAAAAAAAAAAAAAAAAAAAAAAAAAAAAACCGGTAATTAGACACAGAACTGAAATTTGCTTAACTTCGAGTAGGCTCATTATATTGCTGCTGTAAAGCGGACACTTATACAAGAGTGTTTGAGCCTTAAAGCAAAACTGTCTTGCATCATCCAGTCTCACTATACTTGAACGTGACTGGTTTGTTATGTGTTTATTATATTAATTGTTTGTTTTATATTGGTTATTGTTAATATTGTCAACGTAGTTTACAAGTTGTGAATCATTTTTGCCTGAACGCTCATGGCAATTGTATCTAACACAGCATTTGCTTGTTTCTGCTTGTAGAACGAAGGTTTTGTTCATATGTATGTATGTATGTATGTATGTATGTATGTATATATATATATATATATATATATATATATATATATATATATATATATGAAGAGATTCGTAGATTCGTTTGAGAGCAAAAATATTAGGCGTAATTCTTTTTTTTTTTTTTTTTTTACAATTAAGTCATGATACCCTTTTGACTTCAAGGTGGGCTGCACTGACATACATACATAATACAGACATATATATATATACACATACATGCATATATGTATATATATACTCGTATATACATAATGTTTCCTTAATGAGAGAAAACTTAAAATCAAAGAGGGTCATATGACCCACCTGGAAACACATTTGTTTTATGACCTATTTGGCCTACGATTTCGTCATAAAACCGATGGTATATATTGATGGAATAATTGCCTATTTTGTTACCAATAATGTGTCATCAAGGTTTATGCAACCAACAATGAAACTAAAAATATTTACTATTTACTGAAAAATGGGAAGCGAAGGGAGGCAAACAGGTTGTGCCTCGCAGATTAGCACCAGACAGTACTGCCGACTGCGAAAAAGTATACCTTAGTTTAACCAGACCACTGAGCTGATTAACAGCTCTCCTAGGGCTGGCCCGAAGGATTAGACTTGTTTTACTTGGCTAAGGACCAATTGGTTACCTAGCAACGGGACCTACAGCTTACTGTGGAAACCGAACCACATTATAACGAGAAATGAATTTCTATCACCAGAAACAAATTCCTCTTATTCTTCATTGGCCGGTCGGAGATTCGACTCGCGGCCAGCAGAGTGCTAGCTGAGAACGGAACCCCCCCCCCCCCCCAACGAGTAACGCCTGACTGGGAAAAACAAAAATGCAAGGCACTTGCTTTTATCCAAGGAAATAGACACCAATGGGGCCAGAATGGCCCAAAAGCTTTTTGTGAATATATAATTGAAACAAGTAAAGTATATAAAGATGTTTCAATCAACTTCAAGAATAATGAAAGGTAACTGGCTACGATATTGTTTCAGAGATGTTTCATGAAGTTTGCGCAGGTAAGGATCCGAAACTGGTTTACTGGCATTTTGTCTTACTGCAGCTGCTGTCTTAGTCTGTTATCGTTCTGTTTCAGTGACTGGTGAACCTTTTTGGCTGTTCTGGAGGCGGCAGACTGACACAGCAAAGTCCCCTTATACCGGAACTGATTAAGTTTTTGTGGGACTCCTAAACTTAATTCTTGGCTTGTAATCACTTCACCACAGTTCTTTAAAGTTTTTGTGGGACTCCTAAACTTAATTCTTGGCTTGCAATCACTTCACCACAGTTCTTTAAAGTTTTTGTGGGACTCCTAAGCTTAATTCTTGGCTTGCAATCACTTCACCACAGTTCTTTAAAGTTTTTGTGGGACTCCTAAACTTAATTCTTGGCTTGCAATCACTTCACCACAGTTCTTTAAAGTTTTGTGGACTCTAAGCTTAATTCTTGGCTTGTAATCACTTCACCACAGTTCTTTAAAGTTTTTGTGGGACTCCTAAACTTAATTCTTGGCTTGTAATCACTTCACCACAGTTCTTTAAAGTTTTTGTGGGACTCCTAAGCTTAATTCTTGGCTTGCAATCACTTCACCACAGTTCTTTAAAGTTTTTGTGGGACTCCTAAACTTAATTCTTGGCTTGCAATCACTTCACCACAGTTCTTTAAAGTTTTTGTGGGACTCCTAAGCTTAATTCTTGGCTGGCAATCACTTCACCACAGCTCTTTAAAACACTCCGCTCATGTGAGCAAGCATCAAATTTGTTCAGTAAGTTGGGTGCCAGAGAAAAATAAGATTATACGAGTACTTCAGAACCTCGTACTTTGTGTCAGTTGGAACATTCTCCGTTCTCTAAGGCACACTGAAAATCAACCGTTGTGTTATAACTCTCCCTGTTAATTAACTATCTGAGATTACTTAATGAGGCACCGAATATAGAACTCTCTAATTCAAAATTTAAAAACTCCTCTTCATCACTAATTTAGCCAAATTGCATTACTCCGATCAAAGCAAAGTACAATGATTTTACTTGTGGTTTAATTGCATTCACTCATCAAGCAATGTACAAATGTTTTACTTTAGCACTCAATTCTATCTAGGCTATGCGCAGTTATTTTGCTTATGTCGTACCAGAGTATATTTTGTTTTGTCAGCGCTACTAACGCGAGGAACCTCACGCTCGCTTTTTCTATCAAACTAAGCATCTCTCTCCCTTTTGTAGTAGGAACGGTTTGCCAAGGTTAAGTTCCTACTGCATTCAACCGATCTCCGATTAGTATAACTTTGTGTGTACGCTGAGGTGATCCGTGGAAGTTGAAAGAATGGTTGGTAGGAGCCTTTCCTGAATTTCATGGGACTTTTAACTTTCCCTCTTGGAGTTCTCTGAAACCTTGAGATCAGTAGAAGCTGCGATAGTTTATTATGTCATATGTTTAGAATTCGACACTATATTTCTGCATATTAGCTATTAACTGGGCATAGCTGTGAATTGTCCCATTATATTAATGGGGCATTGTGGGGGAACCCCTTTATTAAATCAAAGGTTTTGTTGTAGGCTGGACTTTTGATCTTCATTCATTAAAACCTTTTACATTTCATTTGATTAGTCAAGAATTAAAATTACGCTTCTTTTGTGATAATATTAACTTTAAAAAGATCCCTGAAGTATAAACCCTTCTATACTTTCAAAACCAGAAGTATTGATTGCTGTCGTTTTACGTGAGCTGGAAAAAATGTTCCAAAACTTGAAAAATGAATGTTACTGAGGGATGTTCCTAAAATGTACAGATGAAGCTTAGACAGTAAGATTTCACATCTCAAAGTTAAAAACTCCCTTATGGCCTCCCTCTAAGCTGTTGATTTTGCAATTCGTAGTCTGGAGACGGATAAAAAGGGTTTATATTTCTTCTGAACCTCCTTTCAAAAAAGAATCCTTGATCTTTACTGAAAGGGTTTCTTAAAACCAATGTTGAGAAGCTGTTACCTAAGACAGCTGCAAAGTAGCTCTTTCTGTAACCATTAATGTGAGAGAACTGCGATTTCAAGAGGTTGTATGATCCACAGTGAAAAGGCATTTGGTTGTGAATACAGGACAGGATTAATAATGTTATAACCTCGCTACCACGTCTTTATGCATCCAGCAAGGAACATCATATTGGTCTGGGTTGATGTGGAATGTTTTCATAAGATGACTACGTATATTTATAATATATGATTACATATGTTGTCCTCTTTATTTCTGGAGAGACAGGGAAGACTTAGCTCACATGCCTCCCTCTTGCTCTTCCAGTTTATTTGCCTTCTTTTCAGAGACTAGCAAAGGCAGTTGCTTCAAACTTTTACTCCACTAGAGATATGTAGTAATTTCTACTTTTGTGTTGTACCTTAATCTTGCCAATATCTTCTTAAAACTTTCCAAGCTTACAGATACTTTCAGGCTATTTTACCAAACTTTTCAGTTTCCATTTACTACCAGCTGATGATACTATAGGTTCTAGGAGACATATTCTCCATCTTTTTTCACCATTCCGCAAAATGTCTAATCACTCTCAAAATATTGCTCTCTGCCCCATGTATCCTCTTTATCAAATAAACAAGGCTCAATATAGCTTTGTTTATACTTAAAATTCTTTCTCCCATTGGTCGTCATCTTCCCGCTTTACTCTCTTATCACATCGAATGCTCTATCCGCGGTACATTAATTATTGCCATATCCCAGTACCTGAAAGTCTCGTCCGTTTAACTGTACCTGTATACAAATGACCATTTACTCATTCATTCTCTTCGTAAAAATGTTTCCTTAAAGTCTCGTCCGTTTAACTGTACCTGTATACAAATGAGCATTTACTCATTCATTCTCTTCGTAAAAATGTTTCCTTAAAGTCCCGTCCATTTAACTGTACCCGTATACAAATGAGCATTTACTCATTCATTCTCTTCGTAAAAATGTTTCCTTAAAGTCTCGTCCGTTTAACTGTACCTGTATACAAATGAGCATTTACTCATTCATTCTCTTCGTAAAAATGTTTCCTTAAAGTCCCGTCCATTTAACTGTACCCGTATACAAATGAGCACTTATTCATTCATTTTTTTCGTAAAAATGTTTCCTTAAAGTCTCGTCCGTTTAACTGTACCCGTATACAAATGAGCACTTATTCATTCATTCTCTTCGTAAAAATGTTTCCTTAAAGTCTCGTCCGTTTAACTGTACCTGTATACAAATGAGCATTTACTCATTCATTCTCTTCGTAAAAATGTTTCCTTAAAGTCTCGTCCATTTAACTGTACCCGTATACAAATGATCACTTATTCATTCATTTTTTTCGTAAAAATGTTTCCTTAAAGTCTCGTTCGTTTAACTGTACCCGTATACAAATGATCACTTATTCATTCATTTTTTTCGTAAAAATGTTTCCTTAAAGTCTCGTTCGTTTAACTGTACCCGTATACAAATGAGCACTTATTCATTCATTTTTTTCGTAAAAATGTTTCCTTAAAGTCCCGTCCGTTTAACTGTACCCGTATACAAATGAGCACTTATTCATTCATTCTCTTCGTAAAAATGTTTCCTTAAAGTCTCGTCCGTTTAACTGTACCTATACACAAAGGAGCATTTACTCATTCATTCTTTTCATAAAAATGTTTCCTTCACACTCACACACACTACACATCCTAGTCAGCCACTCAGCTACGTATCGTCACATTAATCATCGCATTAACCGACCACCTCACCTGTACCCCCGCTGCCATTCTATTCCTGAGCCTTTTAATTACACTCCAGACGTTCTCTCATTCGCCGTCGCTTTCTTTTCAAACCTTCCTCGGCCCTCTACCTGATATTCACCAACTCTTGAGAATGCCAACTGAAACAAAAGAGGATGGCATCCCTTCGTCTGTGTCTTTTATTATGAGATCCATTTATTCATGAGTCTTTCCGTTAGCATTTACTTGTCTTCGGTGCAGCTTCTTTAGAGGAATTTATTTCTGGTGATAGAAATTCATTTCTCGGTATAATGTGGTTAGGATTCCACAATAAGCTTAGGTCCCGCTGCTAGGTAACCAATTGGTTCTTAGCCACGTAAAATAAGTCTAATCCTTCGGGCCAGCCCTCTCTGGGAGAGCTGTTAATCAGCTCAGTGGTCTGGTTAAACTAAGGTATACTTCTCTCTCTCTCTCTCTCTCTCTCTCTCTCTCTCTCTCTCTCTCTCTCTCTCTATATATATATATATATATATATATATATATATATATATATATATATATATATATATATATATACACATTATATATATACATATAATGTACGTATGTTCGTTTGAAATATTCAAAATAAGGCCTCAACTTCTCGATTACGTGGCATATTTGTAGATGCGCTTGTAACGACCAAGCCCTTTATACAAAATGTAGACCAAGACTTCAATGCTTTTTAGAGGCAACAAAAGCCAGGGTTTGAAGAAATCGAGAAGCTAAGAGGAGTTTTTGGCCATTACAGATTCACATATACACACATACACGTATGTATATATATATACATATATAGCCTATACACACACACATACGAGTATGTTTGTGTATTTTTAAGCTTACGCACGGTGGGGTGGGATGCCGCACAGAAATAACGGGGAAAGAATTGAATAAGAATGTGGAAAGATATTCAGCGTCACGTCAGAAGGCTTAAGACAGATGGAGACAGATGGCTGCGAAACAAACGCTGAGACCTTGCAGGTCAAAGGAAGGATCGAGAAAGGGGGCTTAACTGGGATGAGGTCAAATAGATTTAGGAGAGAGGGGAATTTGTAGGAATGAAAGGGATTTATGAGGACTGTTGACGATGGCGCGAGATCCAGGTATTAACATGTTCAGAATTTTCATTCATAGTAAGAAAAATCTCTGCTAGATATTTCTGAAAGGTTGCGTATATAACCATTAGCAAAGCCCGGATGGATAAGCACCCTTACGACAATCTAATTCCACATAAAAACATAAATCATCTAATTCAGTGTCAGCAGGGCTTGACACTGAAGGAAACGAGATTTATGGATGGCAAACGACAGCTGGTGCGGTCAGGAGTCTTTTTCTTATACATTTAGCATTGTTTTTTAAACGATTTACTTCTCGATTCTGCTGCTATAGAACAAAGAGGGGCTAACTTCTTGGCGAGAAAGCAGAAAACATACTTTGAGAAGAAGTCGAGGAGAAGGAAGTAAATAGAATCCAAAAGAAAAAGATATTGCTTTTCATACAACAAAAAGTATACCTTAGTTTAACCAGACCACTAAGCTGATTAACGGCTCTCCTAGAAAGGGCTGGCCCGAAGGATTAGACTTATTTTACGTGGCTAAGAACCAACTGGTTACCTAGCAACGGGACCTATAGCTTATTGTGGAATCCGAACCACATTATAGCGAGAAATAAATTTCTATCGCCAGAAATAAATTCCTCTAATTCTTCACTGGCCGGAGTGCTAGCCGAGAACTCTACCAACTCGTCCAACGAGGAACTTTGCAAGCAAATCGTTCCTTTTACCTATCATTTCATTCAATCGTGATTCCTGTTTAGATTCACTTCGCATTCTTGGTTTACGGATATTTCTTTGGGTAGTGCCCCCAAGACCTTTTTCATTGTATACATGTTCACATCCTCGTTCTACACACCAAGGGTTCGTAGTTCTACAGATAAAAAGTGAAAACGAAAAACTCAAAAGTGGCCAGGTCTCGATCCGTCTTTCAAGCCTTTCGCTTCTGGGACCGCGAATTTAACCTGTCTCTTTTCAAAAGGCGTTTCTGTCACTGCTTTATCTCGTAAAAACACACGTTACCGTGAAGAACTGGTAATGTTTTGGACGACTGCCTGTCTCGACCATAAAACAAAATCCTGCGCTCACATCAAGAGCTGAGAATTTTATGCAAAGTACTCCAAGTTGATGAAGAAAAAAGTTAAGTATATCTTAGTTTAACCAGACCACTGAGCTGACTACAGCTCTTCTAGGGCTGACCCGAAGGATTAGGCTTATTTTACGTGGTTAAGAACCAATTGGTGACCTAGCAACGGGACCTACAGCTTATTGTGGAATCCGAACCACATTATACCGAGAAATGAATTTCTATCACCAGGAGTAAATTCCTCTAATTCTTCATTGGCCGACCGGAGGCGAGAGCGCGGGCCCAGCAGAGTGCTAGCCGAGAACTATACCGACCCGTCCAACGATGAAGGGGAAGAAGAAAGTCAAAGAGTTGGAGGCAGTGAGCAGCCTCCAAGAAGGCAATGGAAATCAGGGAAGACGGAAAGAGAGTGAGATTACCATAGCTTGTAGACAGAGAAGAAAAAATGAGTCATTTGATGGAACAACCGGAGGATAGGGTATATTTCAGTGGATTCAAACTGGGATGTAGCAGACTTGCGGGCATCAAACTTATTCTTATAGATATAAAAAAAATTAAAGATTAGCTGAAAATTACTCAAGATTTCCAATATAATTCTCAAGTAAAATATATTGAATTGTCATAAGATAATTTAAGTGAAAGTTCTATTAAAAATCTACTCAAAATTGAGATTGAAAGAAATATTAGCTGAAATCGGATGCAATCAAGAAAAAAAAGGCCATCAAACTATAATTGATTTAAAGTTTTCAATAATTTCACTTAATCTGATCTCATTCAGATAGAATTACATATCCTAACAGCATAAGTAATCATATCATTCAAACAACTTTGGGAAAAGTGACGCCACTACTCCAGCCGAAATAAACAACGTTGATTCTGAGTCGGATTTCTGAGCAGTCAAAAGTTCATTAATCCAGATTAATCCCGTCTTATTTACCTTCTCTTCCAAAGGATTAATCTTTAATAATTAATCGACAAGGCCTCTCTCTCTCTCTCTCTCTCTCTCTCTCTCTCTCTCTCTCTCTCTCTCTCTCTATTATTAGCCCTTTGTTGCTTTTCCTATAAATAGTGCTCCAGTTGAAGACCAAATTAATTAGCTGAAATAAGGAGACAATTTCTGTTGCAAAAATATTAGCTAAAAATAATCATAAATTATGCCCCGAAAGCTCTCTCATTTTGTGTGTTAATATTGCTCAATTTAAACCTTAATTTCGTTGAAATAGGGCACAATGGCCAAAATACTGTATGAAAATATTCGTTTTAATATTAAACAGTATAAAAAAAGATTACCTCATAATGTTTAGTTGGACTGACATCTGATTTATGAAAATCAGATTTTGCGAAAAAATCGTTTAATACATGACTGTTTATTCTCACATGTACAAACAACATTATATATATAATATATAATATATATGTAAATATATAATATATATATATGTATATATACTGTATATGTATATATATATATATATATATATATATATATATATATATATATATATATATATATATATATATCTTCTTCTTCTTCGTTTTAACGTGCTTTTTTTCCCATTTTCTATATGGGGTAAGCACGATGCCTTCTTTACGAAGGACTTTGATTTGGCGTTGGGGTAGGCCGTAGCCTCGATCGGCTGCCCTGCCTGACATCGCTTAGACCCCTGTAACGATGTGTACGTGTATCGTGCCAATCCCATATATATATATATATATATATATATATATATATATATATATATATATATATATATATATATATATATATATATATATATATATATATACATATATATATATATATATATATATAATATATATGTATATATATACTGATATATATATATATATATATATATATATATATATATATATATATATATATATATATATATATATCAGTATATATATACATATATATTATATATATATATATGTATATATATATATATATATATATATATATATATATATATATCAGTATATATATACATATATATTATATATATATATATGTATATATATATATATATACATATATATATATATATATATATATATATATACATATATATATATATAATATATATGTATATATATACTGATATATATATATATATATATATATATATATATATATATATATATATTTGTAGACCTGGAACTTCTAAGTCTTCTGTTGGCCACAGTAGAGCAGCTGATAACATAATGTGCTATTCTCTCAAGCTATCTCCATCTGTCTTTCATCACTATGTCTCATCTCCGTATGAAACTTTCTTAATTTTCCCTGTGGTGTGTTTTCTAACTCCATCCTCCCATGTGACACCTAGTATTTTTTTCTTAAAGCTTTGTTGTCTACGATTTTTTTTTATATTCTATTTTCATACCACCTGTTTGTGAAACTTATCTGTCCTTGGATATAAAAGGGTGTTCGCATCAGGAAAGGTTACGGGTAAACTGAAAGCCTCCTGCCTCTCTGACAGCCTTGTTCCTTTTAGTTTCAGCTAACCTCACTGTCCCTTTATTTTATAGTTGAACGCTGCTCTCAAGTTAAGTATACCTTAGTTTAACCAGACCACTGAGCTGATTAACAGCTCTCCTAAGGCTGGCCCGAAGGATTAGACTTATTTGACGTGGCTAAGAACCAATTGGTTACCTAGCAACGGGACCTACAGCTTATTGTGGAAACCGAACCACATTATACCGAGGAATGAATTTCTATCACCAGAAATAAATTCCTCTAATTCTTCATTGGCCGGCCGGAGACTCGAACTCGGGCCTAGCGAGTGCTAGTCCACAAATCTATCGACTCGCCTAACGAGGAACAGCTTATTGTGGAATCCGAACCACATTCTACCGAGGAATGAATTTCTATCACCAGAAATAAATTCCCCTAATTCTTCATTGGCCGGCCGGAGATTCGAACTCGGGACCTGCAGAGTGCTAGCCGAGAACGGTACCGACCGGTCAAACGAGGAACTACGCTGCTCTCAAGAGCAATACTTTATGAGAAAGGGGGATAGAGGGAACTGGATAGCACATTTTACATAAAGATGGACACGTAAAGACTATAACTTCAAATTTAAATCAGAGAGAGAGAGAGAGAGAGAGAGAGAGAGAGAGAGGGAGAGCAGGTAGGGAGACGAAAAAGGGATGGTAAATGTCAACTGCAGAACAATAACGTTTCTATTTTTGGAGAGGCCTTGCCAGAGAAACAATGACAGCAAAATAAGACACCAATGCATCATACTCTTATCCTCCGCGCCGCAGGCTGCCAACCCCCTCCCCCTCACCCCGACTTAGTTATCAGGAACAGTCAAACTCATCACCAGCTGGTTTGACAAGCACCTTTCTCCTTTACGTGACATGTTACAGACTGTTTACCCGTCTTCCTATTCTCGTTTTCGAGGCTAAGATAAAATCCACCGTTTATTTGTCAAGAAGCGTTCAGGCATTCATCTGTTTATTAGTTTTTCTTATCACTTGTAAAGTCTTTTGTGCATTGAAGATTGTTCCAATTTACTTCTTTTGCAGTGAACTTGGTTAATTTTTGTTGTTGTTGTTTGTTTTCACCTCGTACCTTAGATTATTTGACCCCTTACTACTCCTTTTCTTTCTTGGGTATATAGCCACCTCAGTGGAAGTATCAACAGAAATTAGGCCCAAGGCCCAAAGCTGGGACCTATGAGGTCATTCAGCGCTGAAAGGGAAATTGAGAGCACAAAGGTTTGAAAGGTGTAACAGGAGGAAAACCTGGCAGTTGCACTATGAAACGATTGTTGGGAGGGCGGACAGTAAGATGGAAGAAAGAAAATGTGTAGGAATACTGGCTACTTACTTACTATATCTCGTTTTCATTAAATCTATTTTATAGTGAGGGTCGAGGCGTTGCCACATCTTCAAGTTTGTTGTACGCCTAGTTGTTACAGTAATCTCCTTTGGAAATCATAAACAAAAAATCATAAGGACCTTCAAAGATAATCTCGTTTCAAACCCCTGCATATCAGGCCGTACCATTAGAAATTACCTCCCTCATCCTGTTTTTATAACGAAACTAATTTATTTTCTAATTTTCTTTAACCGAATCTTGGTAATCAGTGAAATCTATGTTCCCTTTCATGTCAGTTACTGTATCAATGGTCGGAATTTCTTTTCTTACGCAGAGTTTGAGGACTGTTATTCGAAGCGCACATTCGTCAGAAACATCTAAACTAGTGACAGTTTTAGACCTTTGCTTTTTTTTTATCTCGACAACTGCCTTCATAAATAAACGTTCGGTGTCTCGTGCTTCCTTGGTGATTCCCTCAACTGTAACTTTGCTGACTTTCGTTGGTATCACCTGTAACTTTGCTGACTTTTGTTGTTGCCGCTGTAAGAGCTTTCCCCAGAAACTTTAGTAGCCGGACCTCGTGACGCAAAATACTTCGAAACGCTATAAATAATCTCTTTAGCCTGAATATGTAGGACTCTAGTTGACAAGCTTTGACCAATCATGATGTCAAAGGTTTATTACGGTTCCTTAATGACAGGAGCGGAATATTCAATACCCATCCTTGACCTGAGATAGGCGATGAGGTACGTTGAGTCCACGTTTCAATTTATCATGGTTAAGGAATTAATCAAGACAATAATCATTACCAACTGATATATATATATATATATATATATATATATATATATATATATATATATATATATATATATATATATATATATATATATATTCACTTTAGTCATCCACTGGGTTTCTTTTTCTCAATATATTTTACAATAAAATTATAAGTTTGAGATCGCCCATACATAGCGCTAATCCCACTTCAAAGCCTGAGTATGAACGTTCGTTCCTTTGGGATTTATGCATATTTTGAATAATAATGATAATGATATTCATAAATATTGAATAGCATATTATATTTAAAAGCTTAATTATGCTCTGTTCGTCTACATCACCCCTTTTAAACTTATGTGAAGGTATAACGTAGTACCATCGTCTTCTTGTTTGATAAAAAACGTAGAAATATCACCTATGAGTGTCATGTACTTAAAAGGAAGAAGTCTAGTTTCCATCTCACCAATTTAGTTAAATATATTTTGAAGTTTTCAAGGCTCAGAAGCAAATAAAAAGGAAAACTTTAGCATGAAACGTAATAAAACGATTTTCACATCTGTCAAAGTATATAATAATAAACACAAGAAATCTCAGTTTAAAAAATGATAACGACCACTACCTTCTAATATCATTTGTTAAACCCATCTGAATTTATTCATGAAGCTGAAATCCACTGACAGGAAAATATGTAGAATAATTCAAGCTTCTTAAGGCTACATAACGAAGAACATAGAGATGAGGCAATCCTTCGCCCAACTGAACGTTCAATCATCAAAAGTGGACATTAGCCGAGCAGCTCAGGGCTCAGCTCTCGACTTAAGATCAGTCATGGCTTACCGTCTACACAGACTTTGAAAGCAAATGAATAAAGAATTGAAGCTCTGAAAATGGACTTTTTGTACATTACATGTATGGAAAAAAAACCGTAAAAGGATGAGAAAAATGTAGATTAGCAGGAGAAAAGGTAAAGAAATTATCGTGATTAAAAGGATGAATACGAGTGTGTTGAGTTGGTCTGATCATGTGGAGAAAACGAAAGACAATATGTTTGTGAGATTAGTATACTGACTGGAAGTATAAGAATGAAAGATGGAGGCAAAGTGAGAAAATACTAGGTAGGTGGCGTGGAATAGGCACTGGAAGAGAAGGGTCTCATATTCAAGTAGGAGATTCGTACATGACAGAAGAGAAGGACGAAGTGCTGTTGATTAGTTTCTTGTGCGGATGTATGAAGCTCCTGACTTTCTCAGGTAGGAGGTTAATCCTTGATTCAGTTAAAAGATTCATATGGTACTGACTGTTGACTCGTTTCTCGTATGGAACCACGCCCAATCAATGACATACATACATACATACATACATACATACATACATACATACATACATACATACATACATATATATATATATATATATATATATATATATATATATATATATTTACATACATATATATATATGTATGTATTGTCACTACCAAATTATTTCTCCCTAAAATGTCCCTTAGTAAGTATCATGCAAAGAGTGAAAAGAAGGCCGTATGGTGGTTGTGGGGTGTGACGTTACAATAATCTAATTAAAGCACTGAATAAAAGATTAGAGTATAAACTTATTCCTATATCAAAACACAATGATTTTCAGTTTGGACGAACTTAACTTGTGGCGTGGCACTAGTGTTCTCGGCTAGCACTCTGCTATGCCCGAGTTCGAGTCTCCGGCCGGCCAATGAAGAATTAGAGGAATTTATTTCTGGTGATAGAAATTCAATTCTTGGTATAATGTGGTTCGGATTCCACAATAAGCTGTAGGTCCCGTTGCTAGGTAACCAATCGGTTCTTAGCCACGTTAAATAAGTCCAATCCTTCGGGCCAGCCCTAGGAGAGCTGTTAATCAGCTCAGTGGTCTGGTTAAACTAAGGTATACTTAACTTTAACTAGTTAACGGGGAAGGGGTGGTCTTATCCTTAGAACGGTTCCTCGCTTCCAACTAACGGAAGTATCATGTTTTGCTTGAGACGACTTGGGGAATTTCGGGAGTTCCTTTGACCTTCAGTCTACTTGCTCTCTCTGCTCTGCTCTGCTCTGCTCTGCTCTGCTCTGCTCTGCTCTGCTCTGCTCTCTCCTCTCCTCCTTAGCCATTATATGCGTGCTCCAGTCTCGATGATTCCGAGTATACGCTTGTTACCACAAGCGGATATTACGTGTTCCTGGTTAACTCAGGCAGTCTGGAAATATCTTGAATTAACAGATTACGAAATTCCGTAGAGAAAATCGTAACTAACTTGCTTTTAAGCATTATTCCAGATAACCAAATTTCACTGATTTCTGTATAAAAGGCTGTTTCTTCTGACTAAATTTATGTACGAAATTAACTCTAAGTTTGTTAATGGTTCTGGAATATAAGAGAAAACTGAAGAATTTGATTTTGTTTAGCATCAACGGAAAACGGTGCTAGGGAGCGCCATACAAAACAAAAATGATAATCTAATAAATTATTCATTCTCCGATGAGGTGATAATGAAGATGAACAATTTCAAAGATAACCAATACAGTTTGTCACTCTCTCTATAGTCCTCAGTTCTTCAATGGAGGGGTGGGTAGAGCTTTCGGCTAGCACGCTATTGGCCCAGCGTTCGACTCTCCGAGCGGCCAATGAAGAATTAGAGGAATTTATTTCTGGTGACAGAAATTAATTTCTCGTCATAATGTGGTTCGGATTCCACAATAAGCTGTAGATCCCGTTGCTAGGTATCCAGCTGGTTCTAAGCCACGTAAAATAAATCTAATCCTTCGGGCCAGCCCTAGGAGAGCTGTTAACCAGCTCAGTGGTCTGGTTAAACTAAGATATACTTAACTTTTATCGTCCTTTAACTGGTCACTTGAGATGTATCAACTGAGGGCACCTTCCACAACAGCCATCATTTCGCATCCGAAACAAAAGGCCCACAACAGAGCGTTACGCCCTTACTAATGCTTGCATTTTTAACTGCACTTAACAAATATTAAGGGATTTCTTCCTGAATATCATCTTGCCAGCAATTTGGTTCTGCCTTTCTGCCCTCCTCACAAACTTCCAGATTAAACATACTTTAGCTAACTTCTCTTCACAGACTACTTTGAGATAGTTGAACCAAAGGTTCATCTTTGATTCAGCAGATGAAAGTCAAACGAGGCAGTGAACGGTGTCTTGTTGTTCACTGCAACTAGACAGATATCGATGTCGAAAGCGAGCTTCGTAGTCATGCTTAAAGCCTCACTAATGTCTTTAAAAAAATATTATGATTGTCTTCTTCTTCTTCTTCTTCTTCTTCTTCTTTGTTCTTTTCAATCGAGCGTTACAACAAAAGTCCCATAAAATATCTCGGGGCAACTAAGACTCATAATTTTCCGGAGGGAATTCACCTACGTTAGTTCCTAACAATGGAGTGTGGAAGAATGAGTCTCGGTCTCACCCTTCCTCTTTCTGCTTCATTCTTATCTTTCTGCTTATTCTTTTTTTTTTTTTGTCTTTTCCTTTCCCCTTAATAAAGAACCTTCGGGCAGTGGGGTCTGCTTCCTGACAACTTTACCTGCATAGATTTGATACACTGAATTCAGTGAGATATTTGAACACTGGGGCTCGATGGATCATGAAACATTTCAGATGAAATAAGCCCTCTACCATCCCTCCGGTTATTTTGGAACTTATGGAGTAGACGCAAATTTTTGTCTAAGTCGCGGTTGGTAAATATAATGATGAAATTCAACCCCTTCCGTCAACTGCCATACATGTTTATTGCATTATCAATACAATGGAAACGTCGCTGTCAATAACCTTAAAAAGAGAACGCTGAAACTGAACTTTCCCGTGATGGCTTCCGTTTTATTTTAAGCACTGGACAAATAAAGTTATGTGATTTATTTTTCCAACTTTTAACACGGACTTCTATATTTATATAGAAGTCCGTGTTTCAATTACTTTCGAAATGAACGCTATCCCTTTTACAGGTTCATGCCAATAAAGGTTTAATAACCTGTTCTGCACGTCACAGAAAATAGAAGAAATATGCAAAAGACATCACGCCGCAAGTTCAGTTTAAATAGATTTCATTCGAAGCGATTATTGGCCAGACTCCACTTTTGGTTAACGAGTTCAATTCAACGCTCACCATTTCTGGCGAAGATTTACTCAGCATACTGATGGTGGAGTGGAGATCAAAATTGATATTTACAGTCAAATAGATTTCAGGGCGTTTATGAGGTTCATGTGAGCTACTCGCACCATTGGCTCCTGCCCCCGCCCCCTCCCTCGCTGATAATAAACCATTGTATTATTTTTACTAGGAATTATCATAAAACACTTAATTTCACACGAAGAATATTTAATGACAATGCATATTTAATTACTTGTTGTTCTCCCTTTAAGAGAACTTGCGCTCACTGAATTTGAGACTTCTTTCTTGTGTAGAAATTCGGTGTCCTGTAGACTGCTTCATTAGGAATCACTCGTATGAGCAGTTTTTGAAATTCAGAATCGTTCAGCAATGGTTTGGCTGGCAGGAGATAAACGATTTGCTTGCTCAGAATTGCATGTTAGTGTTCTCTTCATCATCAGCTCATGTATAGCATTCAAACTTTTGTTAGGAAACTTAGAACCTATTCTCTCACCAACTTATTGATGTATTCATCAGTATTTCTTTGGGAGAACATCGGATCATAAAAGCTTACGATGGTTTATGACGAATGCAGACCATGCACACGTAGCCTTCACATATCGGGAGAAAACCAGAGTAATTCGAATGACGAGCATAATATATCAATTTCTCTTCATTAATCTCTGTTACGGTAAAATTAAATGACATACATAAAAGTCAGGTTCTTCATATGCCTACTTGTATCACTCCTTGGATACACCCTTAGCAAACTCTTAGGAAGTATAAGTCGTAGCGCACTGAGTTAAATGTTAATGCATGATTAAAAGTTTTCGAAATGCTATGTACATCCTTCAAGAACACGTGTGTATGGAATTAAAACGATGGCAAGTACACAACAAATTTGTTCTCTGTTTATTGTAGTGCTTGTTCGTTTGCTCAGTTGCTCATACATTAATTCACCATTGTAGAAAGGATTAGGGATTAATTAATAAGCAATAAATTTTGAACCAAGTTATTAATTATCAGCTGGGTTTTATGTCTACGTCGGTAAGCAATTCAACTGGGGGAAGATCTGGATAATTTATGATATAGAGGTAGTGACGAAAATATAATATAACAATGAATAATAATCAAAAATGTCTCATCGGATGTGGCTATGCTATTTCTGTTGCATATCTCTTACTAGATATTTGAAAATATATTGATCAAACCTGGAAGTATCGATGCATAACAATGATAATAATAATAACATACAGTGATCAGAATCAAAGTCCTGCTAACAAGCAGACTGGTTGGCACTGACACATCATGAAGCTTCTTAATGCTGTAGTCTAACACACACGCCAAAAAAAAAAAAAAAAACCTTCTTGGCAAGCCTTCCCAGTGCAAGCCAAAATGGCCACAACCCAACCAGCTGGCCCTGCTTCAGCCCAAGGGTGCCACCATCCAAATAAGAAGACCTCCAGATGAGCCTTTCTCAAGGGATTTCAGGGGCACCCGAAAGGTTTGGAGACCCACCTAAATAGACGCCTTTTCTAGGAAGCCTTGGTCCCCCACCCTTTGTGGGGATGTTTTTCGGTATGGAGACCTGCCTCCCTCCTGAGACCTTGGAGGAGAACTTACCTGGTGGGGTTGCCTTGGCTTCCTCTGGGAGGGAATCATGGGAGAGAGGCTGGAAACCCTCCTTGGGATACTTACCTGCCTGGCAGGAGCCATGTCTCTCTCATGAGAAGGAAGCCACAGAGGAGGACACTCCCAGTCAGGGTGCCCAGACTCCTACTGCAAAGGCATATCCAGGGGAGCGGCTGGGGGCCCTCTTCAAGGGATGCCTTACTTAGAAGGCCAAGGCAATGCTCTCCTGTAGTGACATTTCCCAGGTTGGCAGGAGCCCAGGCTCTCTTTTGGGAAGGCAGTTTTGAAAAAGGGCATCCATTCTTTGGGTACCCTGCCTCCTTCTGAGAAAATACCCTGAGGGAGGGGCTAGAGACCCTCCTCAAGGGATCACTCACTAAAAAGCCTTGGTCCCAATCCATACGATGAGGCCCACTTCTGGGAATGTTCCCCGCCTTGTAGGTGTCTTGCCTCCCTCTTGGAAAAGCAGGCCAAGAAAAGAATCTCGCTGTTGGCATTAATATGGGTCACTCTGCAAAAGCAGCCATGCATTAGAAGGCTACAGACTCTCCTCTAGGGATCCCATCACTGGGGAGTCTTGACCCATATCCCTGCAGTGAATCCTTCTCTGAGGACACTTCCTGACCTGACAGGAGCATTGTCTCTCTCCTTGGAAGGCAGTCACTGAGGAGGCTCTCATTGACAGGGGTTCCTCAGCCCACTCTGGGTAATCACGCCTGGGGGAGGGGCTACAGGCCCCCTTCAAGGTATGCCCATGGTGAGACCCTTCTTTGAGGATGCTTCTCAGCCTAGCAGGAACCCAGCCTCCCTCCTAGGAAGGCAAGCCCTGAAGAGGACCTTGCTGGTAGGGTTCATGGTGGTAAGTGGTCTAGTGGCTTCATAAAGTGATGTAGGTGAAACATTTGCTAAAATGCAAAATATAAAATTATTTATTGTACTCCAATGTGTTTTCACTTTTTACTGAATGCGATCTAGCAGAGCTTTTGTGTACACACGTCGTCTCTATCTCTAGAACGGCTCCTCTCTCAACTGCTAGTAAAATTCATTCCTTTGAAGGAAGCTCTGGGGTCTTCTTCCTATATGAGATGGGGTAGGTTTCCTTCTAATAGTCTGTCTCCTTCTCCGCTAACTGACTGTCTATCTTGTACCTTAGTTATATACATGGTGCCTTCAGCCATTACTCGAACATTCTACTACTTAAACCTCCGAGAAATCGCTATTAACTTGCTTATAAGTGACATTATAAATTAGTAAAACCTCATTGTATAAAATTAACACATCTTTGTTAATGAATCTCGAACGTAATTGAAAATTACCGAATCTTTAGTACTCTTTTTTCAGCTCTATAACAGAAAACGGGGCAAAGGAGGACCTATACAAAAGAAAATTTTAGTCTAATAACATTTGCTTTTGACACCTAGCTCCCTCTGGGTATCGGTTGGAGACCTTCTCCCAGGGATGCTTTCTCCTAGAAGCCGCCCCCTTAGGAAGGGTAGTGCCATCAGTGCACCTCTCGCGGTGCACTGCAGGCATTACGCAAGGCTCTTCGTAGCGTTCCTTCAGCCTCTAGCTGCAACCCCTTACACTCCTTAAACTGTACCTCCGTTCCTAATATCTTTCCTCCATTTTGCTTTCCACTCTCTCCCAAAAATTGTTTCGTAGTGCAACTGGGAAGCTTTCCTCGTGTTACACCTTTCAAACCTCCCTTACTCTCGATTTCTCTTTTAGCACTGAAAGACTTCATAGGCCCCAGCGCTTGGCCTTTGGCCTAAATTTTATATTTCAATTCCAATTCCTAAGAAGCCGTGAGGTGAGACCCTCTACCTGCGTCTCATGGAAGGCTTGCCCCGAGTTCCAGGTTCCTTCTGTGAAGGTATCCCCGGGGGGGTGGGGGTCTCCCGGCTGACCTGTGTTGTGACTCTCAATCTCAGTGCACAACATAAAGGACATCTGAACCATATTTCTACAAATTAAAACTCCCCGAAGAATCAGTCTAAGTGATTCTTGGAAGGCTTCAGCTCTCAAAAGATGCTCCGGAGTTCAATGAAGAATTAGAGGAATTTATATCTGGTGATAGAAATTCATTTCTCGTCATAATGTGGTTCGGATTCCACAATAAGCTGTAGGTCCCGTTGCTAGGTAACCAATTGGTTCTTGGCCACGTAAAATAAATCTAATCCTTCGGGCCAGCCCTAGGAGAGCTGTTAACCAGCTCAGTGGTCTGGTTAAACTAAGATATACTTAACTTTTTTTTCCAGAAGCTTGCATATTGTCGGCAATTCCAGATCTTTGGATCGATTCGAACTGGGTCTTATTCCTCATTTGGAAAAGCGTCACCAAAATAATAAGAAATTTGACGGCTTTAAATTCACTGAAGGGCCTCTACAAGTTTCTTATGTTCATAGAGGGAGAGATTTCCTACATCAAAAGTTTCGAGCTTATTTCTATGAGAGGCTTCCGGGGCAATCAGTGAGTTCTCAGAAAGCTGAACAGGAAACTGGAAAGCGTCTGCCAGCTGGTGAAAATAACGAGCCGGTTTTCCTATTAAATAAATCTTCTTTCCTAAGGCAGACACTTTATAAATTGAAGCAATCTCGAACAAGGTTTAAAAAGAAATTCCAAAACATTCCACACAAACTCCCACTTCTTTTAGGGTCTTAGGAGATCTTGAATGTTACAGGAAACGTTCCATAACCTTCCTTGGGGAAATGTTCAAGTCTCTGACGTAAAATTTTAATTCGTCAATCTGGAAATTTTTTACGGTAACACCTACCGCTATATTTGGTATTTGAGACTGACTTATAACTGCACCCGTTTAACTATTATTTTATACCTTCACTTTCATATTTATGTCTGAAAATGAATATCCAACTATGATTGAATGTACTTTAAGAATGACATACTGGGAAATCTGGATTGAAGTTTTAAAACACATTTTTTATCATAATTATTTACAAAATTACAAAACATACATAATTTCCTGAAGCCTCAGTAATATATTATTACATTACTTTACCACTTTATTACATACGTTATTTATTGATTTTTATCTTATGTTGCTGTATTCATAAAGTTCTTTTAAATGATCTTGATATTAATTTAGAGATTCTTCAGATCCTTGCATCATGTCCAAACTATTTGACCTCCTCCGCCAAAGAAAATTGCTGGCTTCTTCGGGATGATTCTCGAATATGCTTTTTCGATGCAGCAGCTCATTTCCATCTTGAGTGCCGTAAGTAAGTAGCTCCTACTCGTTTATGCAGTTTTATTTCGTCTTTATATGGAATAAAATTCTCATATCTGCCCGTGACGACTTTCATACATCATGAAATGGGTCTTAATCATTTCTCGCTATAATGTGGTTCGGATTCCACAATAAGCTGTAGGTCCCGTTGCTAAGTAAGCAATTGGTTCTTAGCCACGTCAAATAAGTCTAATCCTTCGGGCCAGCCCTAGGAGAGCTGTTAATCAGCTCAGTGGTCTGGTAAAACTAAGGTATACTTAAGGTCACAATCCAAGAGCTCTCGAGATCAATGCCAAAAGTAATACCCATAAAATAAGCTCAAGCAGAGGGAGGATACGCTACAACGAAACTGAAGTGAATTCAGTTTCGAACTCCTGCCTAGCGAGTTCCAGTCCACAGCTCTACCGACTCATCCAACGAAGAGCTATTGGATTGTGCCCTGCCCCTCCCTCTCGACCTCGTTGCACACTTGACTTCCCTGGGTCAATTTGTTTCATTTCTCCATAATGTCCACTTCCAGGATGTGGAAGTTTCTGCTTCTTTCTATTCAGAAACAACATCCTCAATATAGCCTGGTCCCTATAGATGAAACTGAGAGCGAAATATATTGGAAAGCAATATAGTGCCTAACATTTTATATTTAATTGCAATTTTGCAAGAAATGCGTATGCCATCTGCTCTGTTATTATGGTTATAAATACACTGATGTTCACAAAGTGACAAGCCTTGAGTATCTCACCCCCCCCCTCCCCCTTCACAGCAAAAGACTTGGCTCCCCCACAGCGCCTCCCTTCTGCCCTTTTTATTTCAGCAGAATTAATCAGCGTCGATTTTCAAAGGTGGTTCCCATTTTAGGTAATCATGCCTAATCCAGCACTTCCTATTTCCAGGTTGGTTCATTTTCAGCTGAAAAGAATTTCTTAATTGAATGAGGAGTAGTCCGGCTAATACTAATTAATTAACCTCGTTAGTGTCATAACTGTTACCTGTTTTGAGTGCTAAATCTTTTCAGCATTTTGTTCAAGTAAAGCGAAATGAACTATTTACGACACCTGTGCTGCGCATTCCGCATCTTAATTAGTAACGCTGTCGATTTCTTAGAATTTAGATCTGGTCTCATCAGCATTATTTTCCACTTGGTACTCTCTCTCTCTCTCTCTCTCTCTCTCTCTCTCTCAGCACACCTACCGTAAGCCATTTGAATACCCCTCCGAAACCCTCCAAAGAACCAGAAGTTAAGATGTGAAATGAACCTTTTTGGTTTTTCCCTTATTCTTCTCATTATCTAATCCCCCTTAAATCCTGGACCACTTAAGGCCGTCTAACTTCCTACTCTGTCGGCCTCAATACGTAGGATCATCTTCAGATCAAAGGTTCATCCAAAAGCAGATGAAAAACTACATAATATTCGCCTCTAAAAATAGAATAAAAGTTTTTTTTTAGCGTGGAAAATAAAATATCACGGGTTTATTCCGTGAGCAGTCCCTTGATATTAAAAGCAATCAAAACTGCGTTTTGAAATATGAAAAAGATCTTTCATCAATTGAGAGAATTGTTTCACGTACAGTCTCTCGGAAAATAAAATAAAATCAGAAGCAAAAGTGGAACGAAATAAGATTGTCATCATCAATTTCCCAAACCCGTAAAGTGTACCAAAGATTTAAGAGAGAGAGAGAGAGAGAGAGAGAGAGAGAGAGAGAGAGAGAGAGAGAGAGAGAGAGAGAGTAGATTAGATTCCACGTTTGAAAAGGTTATCAGCGAATTGCACTAACTTTTTCGGAAGCCCTCAAAAAATATTTTTTGTGAAAAATATCGTGGATGAAATAAAACTATTCGCGAGATCTACAGTAGACATCAGTCAGTCGTTTATCCATCTGATTATCTTTTCCTTCTTTCCATTTGCTTTTGAGTATTATATCCTTTTTTTCTTTTTTAACTTTCGGAGGATATATTTTTATTTTTTACTTGACCCTTTGCTTTTTTGTTAAATGTAACTGACCTTGATATATTTCGCTAGAACAGAAATCCGTTCTAGCTTCAAAGATGTGATACCTACACAACGTCTACAAACTGAGAGGTCACTAGGAACTTCATAGGTAACAAGAGCAGTTTGTGCCTTTACAACTTATGTTTCATCCATCTCTGGTACCCAAGTAATGCATGGGACGTCAATAAGCACGTACTCTATGTATTTGCCTATATTCCGTATTCATTTCTTGTTACAAACGTCAATTCTAGCATATGAAAATGTGTCATAACATTACTTCTGATTTGTACATTCAAATAAACCACTTTCACCTGTTTTTGCTGCACATTCTCTAAGCATTTTCAACTAATTCCCTGATGACAAGTATCATAATTGCTGAATTATTGAATGAATACATAAAGTGTACAAGTAGGCTTAATAAATGAATGTGTGATAACTCGCACTAATGGTAAATATACAAAGTTATAAATAATAATTGCAGGTTTACACCAAATGATGAATACATCACCAAGAAAATCACAGAAGCAAAATTAACCCCATTAACTGAATACTAAAAGCATACATGGCAACAACCGCTTATGAAATTCTTTTATATCAGTCATGAATGCGCTATTATCAAAGCCTTTTACGCCAAAACAGAAGTAGGAGAGAGTTAGAACCTCGACTCGTGAAATTGGCAATGGTTCTTTTTACGGTATGATTCATACTGTCAACAGTATACACACAAACAGTTGTTATATATATATATATATATATATATATATATATATATATATATATATATATATATATATATATATATATATATATATATATTGCTACAAGTATTCACTTGCTGGGATCCCTTCATGCTCAAACTCGGGGAAATAACACCCAGATTAGGGAGCGGCCTTAAGCCGGTTCCCTGCTAATTAAATTTTGCCCATTAAATGAGTTAGGTTCTACACTTTCCCTCACGAAAGCCTCCTACGCAAAGCGCTTGTCTTAAGCTGTTTGTCCCAAGACACTCTTTGGCCGATCCCTCTTCTTCCCACACAGGATCTGCGTTTCCAGGCTGAAACGTAAAACTGCCCGAAGCCGGAATTAACAGGAATCGCCCTCCTCAGCCAGGACACCTGAATTGCTTGAGACTATGAAAGCCGGCAAGAAAGCGATGTCTGTTACAGGCTGACGCCTTACCATCCGAGCGCTACCTGAAGTGCCACATGTAGAAGATCCGACTCGTCTGAGAGTCATTTTATTCTGTAACCAAGGAGTTTCGCTAGAGGACGAAAGGTACTGTGTGGTAGAGAGTGTTCGGTCATTTATCTATTACTCTTATTTAATTTCTTTTTACCTTTTCGCCTTGCATTGTGCTAGACCCTGAAATTTGTTGGTAATTTAACTGAACATATCCTAACGTTATTCCTTGAGCCTTCAGCGTTCCACGTGATAATTAAGCTGTTTTTCGGTTCACCCAGTGATCGTCCTCCTTCTCCACGCATTACAGAAGGGGTGTGCGAACGCTGTAGAACATCTATATCCTTCTGTGGCCCTACGTCCATCAGTCAAGCCTTCTAGCTGAAATTATTTATGTCTCATTATTGAGTGGCACTCTGAACTTTGTCTGTTGTTAATTTTAACCTGAAAGTGTCAAGAGCCTAGCGTACACGACTCCCTGTAATTTATTCATCTGATTTCTGTAAATACATGTAATCAATTTAGTCCCGGAATTTCTTTTCTGAGTCCTTTCCTTATTGAATTCTCACTTAGATCACCCTTTGTTTTTGTATTATGACGTATTGGTTTCCAGTCAGAAGCATCCCCAGCAGGTTAAGAATTGCAGCTGCACCAGTACTTATAAGAATATATATATATATATGTGTATATATATATATATATATATATATATATATATATATATATATATATATATATATATATAAATTATAAATAATATATATGTATGTATATATATATATATATATGTATATATATATATATATATATATATATATATATATATATATATATATATATATATATATATATATATATATATATATATATATATATATATATATATATATATATATATGCATATATACCTATACATTGCTTTCCGTAAAGGGATATAACCCTTCCAGTCTTCAACAGGGCTTCACTGGATGAGGTTGCAAACCCCACTCCTTTCTTCTCCCTAACAGCGACCCCAATCCGCAGTCGACTAACAACTGGGTACGTAATTCTCTATTCGGGTAAAAATAGGCACAATGTATTTTTCAGGATACTGTTAGTGTTCAAGTTGACTCACACACTTGGGATCGATTTTGGGTATATCAGTAGCGAGGCGAGATTGTTCTGAATACATATTTATAGGTTTTTTCGCCATTTATAGAATCAAACATTCCTATTCATATTACAATGACAGCTTTTCATAAGTTACTATGCCTTTTTAAAAACCCGTTCTCCTTTTTTCAAAAAATCGAATTATTACTTAGCTTTCTTTAAGTTTCTGGTTATTCATATTTCTGATTATTCTCATCAAAATTCCAGAGCAATCCCAATGTCTTAGTTTGTTGCAATCATCACATCAGAACATAACCATCATTCACATTATCGCATTAGAAGCATCACTTTAACATATAATTCATTAATGGAATTCACGTCTACTTCGCTCTGTCATTCACGTCTCATCAATAACGCTTAAAATTCATTTACTGGCGCTGGCCATTCAAGCTGAAGTTTAATGTTTCAATGTGAATGATGTTGTTGAAAGGTATTTCTTGACATGCCTGTTTTAGACCATGACATATTTTAGGCATTTTATGATACCCGAGTGGAATTCATTTTTCAGTCTGAAGATATTTCGTACATGCTGTATCTTGTTTCATTTCAGCAGAATGTTTGTATCATATTTGCAGTATTCAAAAACCTTGTAAATATTTGAACTTTTATTGGTTACTGTTCCCTTTTTACACTGGAGTGTGATGGCATATGCGGACAAAAAAAATTATATTGAGATTCCTTTACATCGCAGTGTCAGAAGTGAAGCTTCTTGTCTTGACTCTCTCTTTTCAAGTTCATATTCCTGAAAATGGTTATTTTAAAACCTTGTTTCTCAGAACACGAGAGCTGTAATTGCTCTACTCACTTTTCCCAGCACTGTACTGGCATTTGGTAGGTTGCGTTTCAGAGATCTCACGACTTCTGGTTGCTCGCATAACTATGGCACGGTTTCTATAAATATATGTCGTCAAATGTTTCTCGTAAATTGCCTCATACAGGATTGCATGTTTGGCACAGCGCTATCATTTTTTTTTTTACCGAGACCAATATGTAAAGATACGAAGACAGACCCGCGTAAATAAAGGGTTCCGTAAAGGAGAGAATTAGATTTTCTGAAGGTACTTCGATAGAAGCAGCATTGCTAATAACATTCAGAGTTGAAGCGCGGTCATTTTTCTTTTATTCATTGACGTATTCATTTTTATTTAATAATTATGTCTTGGCATATTTAACGACGACTGGACGAATGTTTATTATGAAACATGCCTCTTAAAATATCTGTCCTTCATAAACTGTATATTTCCAACGACACTAAAATTGTTGATACTTTCTCATCGCCAGTTTAATCACCATCAATAACGAACTTTATATGAAAATTAACTTAGAGTGTTTCACCCTTTTGCAATCAAGAAATGGAAATTTATCTCCCCGCCACCAAGCCAAACCTCTCTACAACAAATGGATGCGACTTCGATCCCATTGATTGCAAGCCATAAAAGGGGAAATATAGACCACATTCGTTCCTTTAATCTGTCTCACAAAAGGGACCATCACGAAATTGATGGAAGCAAAAACGAGGTACGATCCGCAGGCCAGTTACTGCGTCACTATGCCTACGGTGGGGTCCACAGACTTTTTCCTCTAGGACTAGTTCAGAGCTTCGTTACCTCAGGGAGATTTCGAAGAATTCTGCCTTCAAGCTAGCTAAGACTTTTGCCCAGATGAAGTTTCAGAGGCCTGTGTCTGCATACTTGGATCAGTTATTTGACCTTTGATGGGGTTTCAAATATGCCTATCGCCAGACGTGTTCGACGTCTTCTGTAGTTGGTTCCACAGGAGTAAAGGAAGACTTCTGCATACAGATTTAGCTCACAGACCTCTGCAAACAGGAGTGATATTAAGACTTATGTGCACAGATGTAGCACAAAAACTTCTGTCTTCTGGTAGGCTTAAAAGACTCTTACCATCCGCAGTAGTTAAATATGACTCCCAGTTTATGACTGATTTTTGGAATTTAGGCTGTCATTCAAGCGGCGCTTAAGACGGCGAAAAGAGGGAGTTGAAGTGGTTGGACAGCAAAATAAACAAACCCAGGACATAAAAGACATGAAGAAGAGGACCTAAAGGTGAAACTGGGAACCCTCAGTTTCACCACTTAGAAGTAGTGGTTAGAGAGGTTAGACAAGACCGAAGAAAGGGAACGAGAATGGAGGTCAAGTAAAAGTGTAAATAGCGGGTGCAGTTACAGGACAGAGGGATGCTGTAAACACCCTTTAGTAACGCATAGAGTGCACCACTTGAGGTGCACTGAAGGCACCACCTTGTATGGATACTCTTTTGGTTAAGATTTCAATCTTACCACTGCCTTCCCTCCTTCGTCGCCTTTCAGGGTCGTCCCTTTTCCATAGTTCCTCATTGGACGAATCGGTAGAGTTCTCGACTAGCATTCTGCTAGGCTCGAGTTCGAGTCTCCGACCGGCCAATGAAGAATAAGAGGAATTTATTTCTGGTGATAGAAATTAATTTCTCGGTATAATGTGGTTCGGATTCCACAATAAGCTGTAGGTCCCGTTGCTAGGTAACCAATTGGTTCCTAGCCACGTAAAATAAGTCTAATACTTCGGGCCAGCCCTAGGAGAGCTGTTAATCAGCTCAGTGGTCTGGTTAAACTAAGCTATACTTAACTCAGTAGCTTAATCACATTCGTTCCATTTGTTTCCTCAGTTTTTCATCTAAAACTTCACTTTTTAGATTACTGATCATACTTCGCTTTAATTGAATTCTATATAAGCAATTACGCTTTCAGCCAGAATCTGAAATTAATGGTGCGAATGGTACGAGGTATAGCATTTCAGAATTACGGAAAACTTGTAATTCACATGATTTCCTATTGTAAAATAAGGTCTAGGTGCTCCTATGATATAGTTTTAGAAGGATAGCAGTTGTTCATGATGCTGTAGTAAACTTCATAAAGACCATTTTCTCCTTATTTTGTTCACTGATAAGAATCATTAAGTTGCTGCTTAACGAAATTTATACTGGCGTCGGCGGTTAGCGTTTCTTCGAAATTCCTAGAAAAAGAAATTTTGTTTACAATCTCAGATGAACAAAGCAGCCTTTTTATTTTTTAGAAAATGGAAAGATTAAAATTGAAAAAGTTAGATGTACTGCTAATATATATATATATATATATATATATGTGTGTGTGTGTGTGTGTGTGTGTGTGTGTGCACTAGCTGACCAACCCAGTGCTGCCCGGAAAGAATCTTAATAACAACCTATGGGCGGGCCCATTAAAACTCTGAATAATAGTCTACGGGCAGTGGGAGGGCAGAGGGAAAGGGTAAAGAAGTGAGAAGGTAGAGGAGGAGGGGAATGGGGAGGGAGAGGGAGGGAGGGGAAATGTAGGGGAAGCAGAAGGGGAAGGTGGAGGGGAGGGAGGGGGATGGGAGGGTGAATGGAAGGGGAGGAGGAAGGGATACGGGTAGGGGAGGGAAAAAGAAGGGAAGAGGAAAGAGAGAGGGGAACTGGAAGGGGGAGGGAGAGGGAATGGTGAGGGGAAGATACAGGGGGAAAGGAAGTTACGCTCTCCTGTTGGAAAAGAATAAACGATATCACTGAACAAAAACAATAAATCAAGGATCTTTTTCTAATTCTAAAGTAAATTTACTAAGAAAAAGTCAATTGCCTCCCTTTCTTAGATGTTTTAATGCAAAATCAGTATTTCTAGGAAACCAACCAACAACTTAACATGTCCATTTCTATTCAGGCCACCACCTTAATATCAAAATATCCATTTTTTCTTCTAATTTATGTTTTTACGAGCATTGCGCATTGTCAATCTTCAGTATTTGGATCAAGAAATCGAATATATAAGAAAAATAGGAACAGGTTTATGTTAGCCTTCACATATACAAGATATCCGCTATAATAAACCCCACAAAAAGTTTTATAGTGAAAGTAACAAGGAAAAAGAAACCCCTAAGAACATTCTCAGCCTGCCTTATCTTAGTGGTTTTAAAACCATAAAATTACTGTTAAAATCTTTTAATGTCAACCTGGTTTTTTTCCTATAATAACAGACTAAAAGGAATGTTAATAACAAAATAGCCCAAGGAAAGCAACAACATATATAAAATTCCATGCTTGGACTGCTCTTCTTTTTATATAGGTCAGTCCAGTAAGGATTTAGAAGTGAGAATTAAACACCATAAGTATTCTGTCAAAACTGGGCAAACATCCAGTGCAATATTCATTCGCTTAAGTGAAAACTCACACAGGATCGATTGGACTGACAGTTCAGTGATTGCCAGATCGAAAGATTTCTCTTCACGAAATTTTTTAGATGAAGGGACAAGTGTTTGGGTCTAGTATCCTCTTCTTAATAGTTGTCCTGAAAGAGGGATAAATAGCAACTTTATGTCCCCCACCCCCACCCCAACCCCCACCCCCACCACAACTCAATAAAAGATAAAAAGATATATGTTGACATAACATATATGTATATACGTGTGCGTTTGTGTATATATATATACATGAATATACATATGTATATACATTATATACATACATATATGTGTATCTGTATATACTGTATATATATATATACATATATATATATATATATATATATATATATATATATATATATATATATATATATATATATGGTTATGTGTATTTGTCAGAATAAGGGCACTCCAAAATAACTGAAGCCCTTTCATTCAGAATAAAGAATGATTATACTTAGCTTCTGAAGCCTGAAATCTGCAAGAAAGTTAAGAATACACTTTCATGTGGTTTTTATAGTACGTTATTACACAATTCTAGAGTCTAATATTTATATAATATATATAAATTATATATATATATATATATATATATATATAATATATATATATATATATATATATATATATATATATATATATATATCGGTCATAAATACGAATATGCACTTTCCAGACGAAGTAAGCATACACATAATTTAGTCTGGAATGTATCTATCTTTTTATTAGAAGTAAATATAACATGTTCCTCCAGTCTCAAGAGAGTTTACTCAATTTCATCCGATGGGTTTTCGTATGCATTCAATCAGAGTAAAACGCATATGTTTTATAACAAAATAAAGTATGCAAACCCTTCAACAAGGACAAATATACACAAGTTTCAGCCATATGAAGCATATTTGTTTTCATATAAGGGAATTAAATATACTTTTCGGCCTAGGATAATTTACATCCAAAATGGCAAGGTTAGCATGCCAGCGCACATTAGTAATTTCGTCTCTAGACACACGACCACCAAATCCAAGTGCCACTTCTGGAATGAAGTGATTTTAGCCCCTCTATAAACGTGCAGTTCAAAGCTAGCAACAGGTGGCTCATATGAGAGCTATTAATTCCTGTATTCCAACGGGAATTATATATATATATATATATATATATATATATATATATATATATATATATATATATATATATATATATATATATATATTATATATATATAGTTGGTTCTATATCTATATATATATAGATATAGATATAGATATAGACCCACCTACATATATATATATATATATATATATGTATGTATATGTATATCGTATATAAAAACAACTGGTCACTTTTTTACCAGATAGGTGTGTGTAATTATAATAACCACAACAATCCCTCTTAACTTCTCGAATTCTTCACTTTTTTGGATACACTTGCCACTACAAAGCCGGAGATCCAAATGAAAGAAAATGAAGAAATTCTAACGTCCGGAGCAGGATTCAAACGATCGAACCTCCGTAGCTGAGGTCACCTGAAGACGTCGCAATGCAGCGACGAAACGGCCGTAGTGATAAATGTGGGCAGTGTAAAAACTCCAGGTACTGTACATGGATGAATGTAGCAGTTTACGTGTTTCTTTATCCAACAGCTTAGTCAACAAGAAAAAAGATTTGGGAAATACGCAAAGGTAATAAAAAAGTTGATCAACTACAAAAAAAGCCATTGGCTTTAGTGAATGCTGGCTGCGTGAGGAACTATGCTTGTATATAGTGTATATATATGTATGTCTGTATATATATATACATATGTATATATATATACACATATATATACATAAATAGATAGACAGATAGATAGATATAAATAAAAGAAAATATGTATATACATATAACATTATATATATATATATATATATATATATATATATATATATATATATATATATATATATATATATTTATATTTATATATATGTATGTATATATATGTATATGTATATATATATATAGTATGTATATATATATATATATATATTATATATACATATGTATATATGACTATATATCAAATATAAGGAGCCCATAAAAATGCCAAACCTGTTTTTGACTTAACTGCCTTTCATTCAATTAAGCACCCATTATCATCTTTCACTTCTTGGTATAAATAGAAAAATATATAGAAAGCAGGTCATACAGAACAATACTTAAAGGATAGATATAAATAACCTGAATAGAAAAACTGTAATCATCCTTAGAAAATAGAAAAGGCGCAAATTTATTATATAATAAAAACATGGAATCGCATGGAATTAAGACTCAGATTAACAGGAATACAGATAGACACATTAAATATAACTAAGAACTCAAATTAAAATTTAAGCCTGTGTTAAAAATCTAAGAATAAATAAATCATCAGAGTTTCTAAGAATTATTTAGCAATAAGCGAGTTTAAATGACCAGACTGACCAAATCAGCCTAAAATTACAGGACAAGGAGTTACTGAAGTAATTCTGGTAAATCTACATTCCAGGCTCAAGGAAAATCCACCGTATTTCGACGGAATTATTCTGCTATAATTTCTCTTCCTCTTTTGACTATTGGCTTTCTTATAATGAAACTATTGGAGAGATGGAAATCACCATACTCGTAAATGAAGATTTAACTTACGGCAAAGTAGAAAACTATAACATCAATCCGGTCACTGCGTAGGATTAGAGGTAAGTTTTAACTTGTTTCCTTTGGCTGTTACCATTTCCGAAGCCATCGCAGTTACTTGAGGTGAAACTCTAAAGGAGCCTAAGAAAGTGAATCATTTCCGTTCGAGAACAAAACTCCACACGAGAAGAAAATGGAATGAACAAATGAAAACACTAAAGAAAAGTGGTTTTATGATGCATGCTATTTTTGCCTCGAGATTAACCAGATCAAAGAATAAATGCCTCTCATCCCCAACACTAAACATTTATCATTCAGAAAATTACCAGCACAAGACATATAAAAAAAGTGATTGTCTACAATCCTCCGTTTTCCACAGTTCCCGACAACCTCCCACAGCACCATCGAGAAACTGGCGCTCCCCTCACTTCCTCTTCTTTTTCTCTTCCTTTTCCTTCTCTGTCTCTTCATTGCCGTGATTTGATAACGGAATAAAATCCCCTCCCACCCATCGGTACTTGAAAGAGGGTTACAGTCTCCTGCTCTGAAATATTAGAAAAAAAAAAAGAGGCAAAAAGTCAAGCTGTTGCTTATCTAAGCTCTCATTTTCCTAATGAGGGAAGAGATAATGAGGTCAAGCCTTTTACTTCCAAAAGACTTGTACGTCGTTATCCCGAAAATTATCCTCATTAGTAGAGCGAAGTCGGAGTCCTACCCACTGCTTGAATGCATTTGTGCGGCCTTTCTCTTGAATAAATCATATTTGTTCATTTTTCATCTTCAGTCGCTCAGATTAATTCGTTCAGGGAAATTCATCACTTCAATTAATTTTGTTTACCCTTCATTCTTCTCGGCTGAAGAAGAACATGCGTTCATAATTAGAGCACCGTGTATGTATACTGGCTTACTTGTATTCATTACTTTTCCATCCTTTGTCGATCAGACAGGTTCCTTCAGGTGAATACATCTCGTAAGTTAGCCTTGTGTAATCATCTCCTTATCCTTCTTGACAGAGGAACATCAGTCGCTTAATTAGAACATGTACTTGTGTGACTTACTCTGAGACTTCTGTATGGCCTTGTTAAAAAGCTCACGGGGATCTTTAACGTTTAAGAAATTCGTGCTGATGTCAAATATTTATGTAACAGTATGTTTAAGTTAAGTATACCTTAGTTTAACCAGACCACTGAGCTGATTAACAGCTCTCCTAGGGCTGGCCCGAAGGATTAAACTTATTTTACGTGGCTACGAACCAACTGGTTACCTAGCAACGGGACCTACAGCTTATTGTGGAATCCGAACCACATTATACCGAGAAATGAATTTCTATCACCAGAAATAAATTCCTCTAATTCTTCATTGGCTGGCCGGAGACTCGAACTCGGGCCTAGCAGAGTGCTAGCCGACAACTCTACCGACTCATCCAACGAGGAACTGCATCTTGAAAAAATATGACTGTGTATGAATGGATCATGGCAAGGCTTGAAAGGCAACAGAAAACAGAAATTAACATAACAGAGAAAGATTCGAAAAAGTTGAAAACTACCCTTTATGCTTCGACAACTGAATTGTTTAGAAAAATGCTTGAGAAGGTCACTTCAGTCGAAGACACAATTTCTTCTTAAACTCATAACTTATGAAAATCACAACAGCAGTCTTTGCGTTTTACTCCGGAATCAAATTTGGTGATGCATTTTTCTGGTTATGAAAACCGCACCAAAAGCCTAAGGTTGTCGCACTTTGATTTCCAAGTACTTTTCTTCAACTCACGAAGTCTCAGAAGATTAAATGTGCCGTGACATCTCTATTGTCTTCAGCACACTGATGGATCCAAATGACGTTTTCTGAAAGGCACAGTTGGGTCCTCAATATTTAGGGCACTTCATCCCACTCTCTATCTCGCTGTTGAAATATGAAAGTTAGGTGTCCTCGTTAGGTAAACTGTTCAGATGAGAAACTTACAGTTGTCTCTGATAAAACGAGGTTAACTATATCAGGTCGAAAAACAAATTTTCATGAAAACTTGAAAAATGCGAAAGTTTGCTTGTACAAACGCCTTACGAAAAGACAAAATTCCACTGATAATAGAGAACGGGAATTGTTGGTGAATCCTTGTTTGAGATGGCAGAACCAACCACCAACGTAACTCACTTCAGGACTATGAACGGAGTTTTTTGTACCTGAGGAATTTCCAGTGCCTTACGCGCGGCGTTTCTGCCCCATCATCAATGGGGTATCTTGTGTCTAATGAAAAGATTTACTAGTACATGACAGAAAGTTTCTGTTAAGCTATGGATAGCATCTCTAGTACCCCTTGGGCCGAGTTTCTGTTGTTTTATTCATTTAGAGTTTCTAATATCTAATGAATAGCGTTATGAATTGAGTATCTGTCAATTAATGAACAAGCATTACTGACAGCCACTCCCTCTAGAAAACAATAAGATCAATAAAATGAAAACCTCACACGCACACACACACACACAAAATACTAAAGTATGGGTTTCTGGAAGTTTTTTGCTAGACACAGGAAAACAAAACGAGGGTTCCTTCCCACAATAATATTGCTTACTGAACAGCCGTCGTTAACAGAACCCTAAAAAAGAAAAATGATGTATCAGAAGAAAAAGTCCTCAGCGGATTCTAAACAGTAACCGATAGGTCTGTGTTAGCAATGGCTCCACGGAAGTTCCTCCTCAACGCCAGTGTTTGCTTTTATTTTCCCCTTCCTTTGTCCGAAGCGTTTGAAGCGCTCGCCTGAGTCCCAGAAGTAAACAGAGCTCTGTTTATATGAGTAGAAGGAAGCGATCTCGAAGGTCACTCTTGAATATCAAGAAACATCTTTCTTCATTACAAATGTCTGCAGGAAAATAAACAGAAAGAATATGTATTTTGTTAGGATGACAGAAACCGTGAATAAGGTCAAAATAGCAAAATCAATTGAGTGGATCAAAACATTTACAGGAACTTACAAGACAAGTGGCCGGGAAATAAGCGTCTACCGTTTTAACAAGAAGCATTTGAAGAAGAAAAATTCGAAGGGCACTAGGAGGTTACAAATTATGTTGTCTTTCCCGTTGAGGAAACACGGACTCGAGGCCGATTGCAAGACTATCAAACGTGAACCTACATCAGATATCTCAAGCTCTTTTCCAAACGTAACCTGTGCAACCGTTGATGAGACTTAAACATGCATAGTTAGGATGAATGCATAAATAAACATTAACTTTTTTGTGGTGAAATGCCACCACCATGAAATCAAACAAAGAATGGTTTCACTGCTTAAAGGAACAAACAAATAAAAAAAACACCCGAGTTTACCTATCACGCTCTTACCCGAAGGTTACTGTTGATTTGAAGACTAAATGTAAACACCTTCCCTCTTTTAATAGTTATTATGAACCTTTAAGAGATGGATCTTTGACAAGACAGTATGTATAAGTTTAATGTATCTTTTATCAAGTAGTGAGATGTTTGCTTGAATTATCAGTATGTAAGTACAATCAAAAGGGGAAAGCGATGGAAGTTGGGGTGCTGGTGCAAGAGAGTACTTTAGGCATGTCATCATAGGTCAGATTTACTCTCATTCTCCTCCATAGGAGAATTTTCAGTAGTATGACTACTGCAGTTTGAAGGTGTGGTAATTGCTAATGCTTTCACTGTTAATTACGTTTCCTGATGATGATTCTGTACGCTTCATAAGGCGCGAAGCAATTATATTGGGACTTTCACCGCCCATGTTACTGGAGAGCAAGATCTTTGGGGAAAAGCCTGAGGAGTACCAGGTTCCCAACCGGGAATGATAAAAGGAATTTTTATGGGTCTCCCCTGGTACACCACCAACGGCTCGCCCCCCCGCCCCGCCAACCCTCCAACCTGGTACACCTCCACAGATACTGGACACAGCGTGGGAGGCGATGGTTCCCTCCAAAGATTCTTCAGGAGATATGTCACTTCCACAAGGGTACGACATCTCGAGGAAATGAACTAGACGACTTTTGCATCCAGCTGAGGAATAGAGATGAGAAGACTTCAATTGAAGGGAGTTATTCAAAGGAATTCGGGGGAACTGACCTCCCAGTGAATGCAGACTGTCAGAATCGATAGACACGCAAATAGATAGGCGTCCTAAAAGGGATATACAATTGGTGAATAGGTACAACATGAATAAAATTGGAGATAAGAAATGTGTGAAATAAAAAATGTAAAAAAGGATGAAGTAAGACGATGGTGTTTTTTAGTTTCTTCGTCTTACAATTTTTAGAATTCTCGAAGTAACTGGCCAACCGACTTCGATATGTTAATGTAACCTGAAGTTAACAAGTTTTGCCAATTCTTTTTCCTTAGAACTATTTGAATAGTCCGGAGCTAATACCAAATCAGCCATTTTCTTCATCCTCACTCTGAAGCTTATAATGTTGATTCATTTTGTTCTCTCTTTCGGATTGTTTCAAGGATCTGAAACCAGTGAACAAAAGATCAATACTTTTTCTTGAGTAGTCATCAATAGAATACACACCGAACATGTTAGACCAGTTCTTTTCTTGTGCCAGTCCTGGTAGTGTCTAGAGCTTAATGGACTTTCAGAAGGGAGGCGGAATTGTTATTCCATTTATTCACGATAAAAATAAAAAAGATATAAAACTCGTTTTCCCTTTGAATACAGCAGCGCCACAGTTTTCCAGCAGGCTTGAGTTCTCCCTTCGGAGATATAAAGAGGATGAACCGAGACAGACGCAAGAAGCGTCCTTCTTGGACTTAGGATATACTGTCCTGAAGATTAAAAGTTTTCAGTCTAAGACCTGAAGGATATTTTGTTGTAAATTTTTGTACTTCATTCTGCGACCCGATGGATATTATTCTGTAGGTTACAAGAGATTATCCTAAAACTTGTAACATTTAAACCTTGGCCTTCCACAAGTCTATTCTAAAATTTGGAAGAAACTATATGGCTAAAAGCATCATTTCATTCCACTTAAACTTTGTAGAACACACTGACACACACACACACACACACACACACACACACACACACACACATATATATATATATATATATATATATATATATATATATATATATATATATATATATATATATATATATATATATATATATATATATATATATATGTGTGTGTGTGTGTGTATATATATATGCTTAAAAAATCACAGTAGATGCACGTGACTTCAGTATATAAGCGAATCCAACAGGAAAATGACAGGCAGAAGTTCAGTACCAAGCGCTTTCACGTTTATTAACGCATCGTCGTCGTTAACAAACGTGAAAGCGCTTGGTACTGAACTTCTGCCTGTCATTTTCCTGAGATTCGCTTATATATAAATTATATATACATATATGTATGTGTGTGTGTATAATATATATATATATATATATATATATATATATATATATATATATATATATATATATAAATAATATAAATCTTTGTTCATAAGCTCTGAAAAATGAAAAATTATCTCTCTCTCTCTCCCTCTCTCTCACCCACCTTTTATCGTCAACTGCAATATGTTATTAATTCTCGAAGATGGATGCAAGATGACGAGGGTGCCGTATGTACCAAACCCAAAGGTTTCAGAAGTTTGGACTAATTATGAATCTCATTATCATAAATAGTGGCGCTAATTAATTCACTTAAGGAGGTGCTCATATTTTACTGCGTTATTTTCATCGTCATTCCATTCTGAGACCGCTGTCACTCGGTATGAAGAGTTGTTACTCATATTGTTAAGAGAATTAACGTCACTCTTTGAGGGAATTCGATCGAATTCTTTTTATTTGAAACAATCCACTAAATTGTGACGTTTTTTACCGGCGAAATAACGGTTGGAACATTTACATGCCATTAAGGATTCGAATGTTTTTAATTCATGCAGTTTAGATGAACACCGGACTTCAAATCGTTTAAACATTTTCTCCTTGCCGTATAATATTCAACTCGCTTCCTTGTGCTACCATAATCACCTTTCGACCTTGTTGTACGGTAGTGCTTTTGTCGGTATTTGTTATATCTTTACCTCCACGAAGCTAGGTTGCAATGCATTGCTCCTTGTATTATTATTATTATTATTATTATTATTATTATTATTATTATTATTATTATTATTATTACCGTAGTCTCTTTCTTATTTATTTGTTCTAATTCTGACGTAACTTGGTAAGCAGATACCGTGCAGGTGGGTGTTTACTTTCCTTATATCGTAACTCTTGACCTATTTCTAAGGTAACAAGCCATTTTAAGGTCAGATTTTAAAAATACGTTTCGTTTAGACCTCAGAGACAGAGATATAAATGACTCTCAGCAGCGTGTCGAAGGTACTGCCGTAGGTATTCGTTACTTTGACTAATCTTTCTGTGGCACAGGCCGTTTTAAAGGGTGACATTTAATGTTTCTCTGACATTCACCAAACCTGGTAGGTATATAAGAGTGTATTGCGTGTGAGTAATTATTAGCACCGAACATTCTTGGCCTTGGCTTCTTTTTTACTAAGTTACAGGTCCGTTGAGAAGTATACATTTGAATTTCATCTGACTTTGGGGAAACACGGTAGTTGAGGATTATTTTACCCAAACAAACTTAGGCCTTGACCTATTTTCAAGGTCACAAGTGAATATAAATTCACATACTGTCTCCTATTCTATCCTTAATTATTATAATTTCACCAAACAAAATATTTATCATTTATGGCTTCCAAAAGTTTTCATAAGCCATATACTACAATGCAATTGCATTATGTAGCGAATGCTACCGCAACTGGGTAGACGTGTTTGTCAGAACCGATGCAATCTGAGTACAATTTCCAATTTCATATTTACATACAAGGTGGGTTTGACACTACGGGAGAGTTGAAGTTCATTGATAACGACGAATATATATTCTCATTTCCTCTTTTTCAGTTTTTTCGGTATTTCCTACAAAAACAATAAGAAAAAGCGGTCGAAAAGATGTGCAATTATAATAGTCATTAGCTGTGTAAAATAACCATGCTTTTATAACCATCTTGACTGTGCGACAGAAATTTTCCGCACACTGCAGATACGACTTGGTCTTCCTTTTGTTTTAAATGGAATGATTCTTTTCAGAACTATTTTTCATATTCTAAAAAGGACTGACTAAAAATATTCGGCTTTTCCTACAATCAAAATAAAAAGATCACATCGATATTCACATGCGTTTGCAAATTCACAGTTTAATCGACCAGATCATTTTATCCGACGAAGGTGATAAACGAGTAACAAGTTCGTCTTGTGAAGCGGTAAATCAGGTCAGGAGATTTGGCCAGATGCCTCGAATGAGAATAATTGTGTCGTAAAACATAAGGGTGATCTATGGCTCTGGTGTCCCACCAAAGTTTATGAAGGGTGTCCGGGTGGTACTACACAGACAAGAAAAGGGAGGAACAGGGTTGAATGCCAAAGGCGCCATTTTCAAAGAAGAATACCTGATGTATTCTAAATGCACTTATACCTACATGTATATATATACACTATATATATGTGTATATATATATATACATATATATATGTGTGTGTGTGTGTTGCCCAGTCGAGAGGTAATTTCATTGCTTACCTGTTACTACAAAGTCTGTTGGGAGCACTGATAGTGATCGCATCAAAAGGCTTCTGGTAGTGCATATCTGAACTTACTCTGCATTCTCTCTCTCTCTCTCTCTCTCTCTCTCTCTCTCTCTCTCTCTCTCTCTCTCTCTCTCTCTCTCTCTCTCTCTCTCAGGTCTACAGCGAAACAAGTTTTACCTAAAATAATTTATTTGACAAAATCTAACATAACTAGACTGCAAGATATGAGATGAAATAAAATGGAATATTAAAGTTCCCAAAAGATCAACAATTTTTCAGTCTTTACAATGTACACAATACAATAAATGCTTGAAATAAAAAGAAAATATATAAATGGAGGAAAACAATCTACAGTTTGGGAAATTGAAAGTGGTTCCTACCTCCAAACAGCAATGTTCACAGTCTTAATCGGTAAATCTCGAACCACAAAGTATTCACTGAAGACTTTTAATAATGTTCAATGTTGGTCTTCGAATGATCCTTTTTCTCATAACTAATCCCTTCACACCCTGGGACTCCGCCCACAAGAAACGCACAAACAGACGTTTCCACCGGAACCTGGGCATTTCCGGCGAATGCACTCACAAAGTCATGTGGCAAGTTCCCACGTCTTGAGAATACCTGACGTCACAATTTTACTTAATTAGGAAATGCGTCAGATAACAGCTAAACATATGATAACCTAAACACGGAGCAAAATCTTAAAATATAGAGACACAAATAGAAAGCGTTTGTTGTCAAAAAGAGTAGAAAGTAAGTCTCAAAACACAGCAATTCAACAGACCTTTCATTATTACAAAGAGAGGGTTTGTCTCTTAGGGTATACAGAGACTCGGCCACTCCGAGCTCCATTTCGTTGGTCCTGCAAGTAAGGAATGAAAAAGAATCTAAATTTATAGGATGGTCATATTCTTGAAAAAGAATCTAAATTTATAGGATGGTCATATTCTTCAGTGTTGATGAATGGTGGTAGAGGACGTTTTGCTTAATGGCCTCTCCGTCCTAACAGATCTTGCAATATATTCGAAGATGCGAACCCTGAACTGCCGTTTTGATTTTCCGATGTACATTGCACTGCAGCAATGACACTTTTACTTATAAACAATACACGACTGCAGCTCAGTTGGTATCACATCCTTGAACCTGAAGAATTTTTGCAATGCAGATTTTGGCCTGAATACCACTCGAGTGTCTATTTGCGGGTATATATGTGTGTGTGTGTGTGTATATATATATATATATATATATATATATATATATATATATATATATATATATATATATATATATATATATATATATATATATATATATATATACTTTTAGGCATAGTTTCTCTCTCATACAATTTTCGTTAAAAGCAATTGCCTTAGTGGCATCAACAAGTTTCTTGCAGGTATCTTCATACTGTCTGAGTTTTTTCGGATTCCCGTCCGTCAATTTCTGGTGAAAAATACGCAGACTTCCTTCTTCCACTTATTGATTTCTGTCGCGACAGCTGTTTCGCCTGTATGGCATTATCAGAAATTGACGAACGAGAATCAGAAAAAACTCAGACGGTACGAAGATACCTTCAAGAAACTTACTGATGCCATTAAATTATATATATATATATATAGTATATATGTATATATATATATATATATATATATATATATATATATATATATATATATATATATATATATATATATATATATATATATATATATATATATGTGTATATATATATGCGTGGAAAATGAAGGAGAATGGTGCGATGTGTAGGGGTGTTAGACATACTGCTGATGTTCTGTGTAGGTGTATGACAAGGGCTGAAGTGGGATTTTTCCACAAGGGGTGCTCATCTATTCACTATTCGTCCATTCAAGTATGACAGCAACCACGGTCTATCTCCTTTCTTTTCGTGTTAATAGAAACACTCTGAGAAACAGAAAACTTAACATTAGCACGTCGTCCCCAACACACACACTGGGTGACTAACCCATTCTCAGATCTTGATCAGAATGCTTCAAAACATACTGCTGAATATCCGCATCTACTCACCTTTCTAACCATGTCTCTCAACTCGTTTTATCTTACGTCTTTCATTTCTTCTTACAAAGGCGAGTTTGCTAAGAATTCTTTCCTTCATTCACAAGTGCTTATCTGGTTACTCCCCTCTCCAACACTTTAGCCGAAATCCCGCTACCTTCCTTGTTTCAACTTGAGTGTGTGCTCGTCTTATCTCGGCCCACAGTCATCTGCTACATTCACCCCAAAATTCATACGAACCTACCATTTCCTTTCTTCCATCATCCACGCTACCTGCCGGTGCTCTATCTTCCAGGCTCTTGAGAGTGAATCATTCTGATCACCAATGAATAAATATTAATTTTTACAATCAAAAAGCATTAACAAGTAGCGTTTTGATCACGTTTCTCTCTGTGAGCCATATTCTTAAGGTTACAAATCATGCTTTGGCTTTACCCTCAATCGCAGTCAAAGTCTGATAACGTCGTTCAAAACCAAATAATCATCGAAATTTTTCAGCTGCATCGTGTGACATATTCTGTTACACGGAAAACACGGGAAGCACTACGAAAAATAAGTTTAGATGGTAATGTAAATACCGAGTCATGAAGAACTAGAGTCATGTTCTTCCATCATCAAAATAGATATGTCGTCAAAGACCCGGGTTTTTCCTACTAATGTATCAAGGCGCATAAGCTATAAGAGAGGATACTGACAAATTTTGCTCAAAAGAAAGTGGTCTCCTGTTGTATTATAATATAATATCAAAAAGCAAAAGCTCTTTTTAAACTTATAGAGAGCTTACTCCTAGTCAGAATGAAAATGACGAGCGAAATGACTGCAAATCTCGTCACTATGAATAAAAACTACACACGAATGAACTAGAGTTTTCGTTCTATTAGTAAATTATGAAAAAACACTACACATGAATGAACAAGAGCTTTCGTTCTATTAGCAAATTATGAATAAGCACTACACATGAATGAACAAGAGCTTTCGTTCTGTTAGCAATTTATGAATAAACACTACACACAAATGAACAAGAGCTTTCGTTCTATTAGCAAATTATGATTAAACAATACACGTGAATGAACAAGAGCTTTCGTTCTATTAGCAAATTATGAACAATCACCACACGCGAATGAACGAGAGCTTTCGTTCGATTAGCAAATTATGAATGAACACTACACATGAAGGAACAAGAGCTTTCGCTCTATTAGCAAATTATGAATGAACACTACACATGAATGAACAAGAGCTTTCGCTCTATTAGCAAATTATGAATGAACACTACACATGAAGGAACAAGAGCTTTCGCTCTATTAGCAAATTATGAATGAACACTACACATGAAGGAACAAGAGCTTTCGCTCTATTAGCAAATTATGAATGAACACTACACATGAATGAACAAGAGCTTTCGCTCTATTAGCAAATTATGAATGAACATTACACACGAAAGAACAAGAGCTTTCGTTCTATTAGCAAATACAAACAATTTACACGATAACGAACATATCACCCGGTTCATCGACTTTGCAAGTATACTCCAGTCTAAGTATTAACGTTTCCGAGGTAATCTTCATTCCGTTAGTTTAGTTCGAATTCCAGAGACCGGAGCGTGTTTATTTTATTTCGTGTGAAGGCCAACGGGATGTGTAACTCCATGGCATAATCAGCAGTGGCCAAAAACGAAAAGGAAATTGTATTCGAAGCGAACAAAAATTCATTTACACCAAACCTAAAGACAACGATAATTAAATAATGCTCCTGGGAACAGAAGTCCCACGCACAATAACAAACGAAGAGCGAGCAGAATGTAGCGACAGTCCCTCATTCTAGAAAGAGTGGATTCTATCACAGTAGCCAGATAAAACAACAGCCAGCGACTTGTAAATAGAATCGGAAATGGGCAAGCTTGATTTTTACAGGATCCAGATAAAGTAAATATCTTGACTCTAATGGCGAGATGGTCGGGAAGAGCAGTATCCCAATTTGGTTCAGCCATTGTAGGAAAAGGAAGAAAGGACGAAATAAGTACGAGGGCGGTGAGAAACACCTGCACCCCCCCGCCCCCAGTACTGCTTTTGTAACTTCTACTTCGATACATATGAAAATTCTGAGTCAGAAATTGAATTCCTTTCCTGCTCTCACTGCAAAGGACGGTGAGGGGGAAATTCATTGGTTTTATGTAATTCAGTTCTTAAGGGAAAGTGGATAGGGAGGAATAAAAAAAAAAAAGCAAGGCTGACTCCATAGCTGTAATGACGTACTGGCAAAAGATGAGAGAGAGTAGATGAATTGTAATTTGTCTGGCGCCTCAGCTATCAAGAGTCACAAACGCCGAACAAAGTATTTTAATTTTATGTTAATAAGAAAAATATAAAAGAATAAAGAAAACATATATGAGCACTGCAAAAAAACCATAAATATAAAACTCCGAATGAATTGCAATACACGGGAATGGAGCTTCGTAGTTTTGGAATTAAAATTACTATTGGCAACTTAAGTAACTGATCTGCTCTTTCGTTTCCGTAAATTCGTGTCAGCATTTGATAAAAATCAAATAAAACGGAACTGTAATTATTCCTCGGCACAGACGCATGATTAATTACGCTAACATTTTCAATTTGGGAGTTGTGGAAGAGAACAGAAAATAATAGATTGAGCCTTTCGTTACTCTGACCACTTTAAGACTTTTGTTTCCTTAAGTTGGGTACAGTTCATGACTTGAAAAGTACCGTTGCGTCCAATGTAAAACTGAGTGGAATTGTTTAAATATTCCTAAAAAGCAAACTGATATTTGTTGAAATACAATAAAATTACCAACTTGCACTGAATGAAAATGAAAATGGACGGCAAAATATTCCATTAATAAGGTGTAGTTGAGCTGACTTCGACTTCTTAATAATATATATATATATATATATATATATATATATATATATATATATATATATATATATATATATATATATATATATATATATATATATATATATATATATATATATTATTCAGTTACACGTGTGCCTTCAGTAATTTGCCGCCTCACCTGGTGAACTTTTCCATCACCTTTCAAAGACCAGGCCATCCATCCTGAAATTGCAATCATCCCTAATTGTCATAACTCTGATCTGTCAGCGTTTAACTGAATCTAATGATATGTAATCACCCCAAATATGAAATGTTCGAAGCGAGAAAACTCTGTTATGATGGATGTTGCATTTCGCGTGTTATGACTTTTAGATCATTAACAAAGCTTTCATTATCAACAACCATCAAGCACCGGGCTCGTTATGCGGAGATGTTGATATAACGCATTGCGGGTGATACTGAGCCAGTGTAATACATACTTCATGTAAACACTGGGCATAATTGTGGTAAGGCTCCTCAGAATTTTGCATTCATTATTGTGTAATTATGATGACTTACATTTTTATGCAAATACCCAAATAAACACATACAGGTTCTGCATAGTTCTAAAGCAGATGTCTACCTATCACATCTGACCAATTCGCATCGAAAATGCTTGTAAATAGATACAGAGGCCAACGATTATCACTTTATCTTTCCTTTATTAAAACAAACACCATACAGTACTCACCACTTTGCTTACAGGGCATTAATTCTTGTTTTACTGTTGCAAATCAATAGATGGAACTGAAGCATGAAGTCCTAGGTGGATTTTCATTATATGCTGATGTGGTAGTGATGAAATGAATGCATAATGGGTGAGTCTGAAGAAAGGACGTGGGGTGTTATGGCACAAAATTGAAAGGTCAAGGCAGGGCGACTGAGGACAAGGGAGCGGTAACTTATGTGGCAGTATTGTTTGGTTGAAAATATAACCTGCAAAACAAAAACGGTCGCATATAGTTGGTGAATTACTAAACTTTCCAGGTACAATCTAATGGTTACCTGCACTAAAGTAAAGGTGCTTGTGCGCTTACAGAGAGGATGATAATTCTAACAGCAGTCACCTTATCGAGCAAGACTTTGATATCATTCTTTTCCTGCCTCACTTTCCCTTCCTTTGCTTTTTGAGTTATTCTGGCTTAGACTAAACCAGGTCATTGGGCTGCTCATTCTATCGACCTTTGCCCTTTGAAAAAATTGAGTGATTTTGGGTATGCTCTAAAAATAAACTTAAATTTCTAATTTGTGGCTTTCATGGAATACATTTACGCTGAACTGAATAATGAATTTTTGCACACGATTGATGCTGAAGTTCAAAGAGACGAGTTGTGAATGCTGATCTTTATGAAAGTGACCCCACCAATTGTGCTGGAGATGTCAGGAAGCGCTTTTGCATTTCTATCTTTACATCTTTCTAGTTCTTTTACATCTTTCCCACTGTGCTTTCACAGCTCTGAACTACTGCACAAATCATTTGAATGAATGCTTGATTTGCATTGTACAGTACCAGGAACTATCTTTTAGTCAACGTCTTTCGTACTTTCCTATATTTGATCCGGATGCTATCTTTAACACCTTGGACTCTAATTAAATCGTTACTAATGAAGGAAGGGTCGTTCCTTAGATTGCGTATTTGAAAAGCTTGCAGAACTAAAAGACATGTACTTTAGAAACACTACATCTTACATAAACTTCTTAACAGTGAAAATGAAAAGGATTATTTTTTATTTCTCTGAGCCTCATATGAATCTAGTTTCAGATTTAAGACGCCACTAAGCTTATAGGTGATCATATCTACGAAACTGAAATCATTTTTAAAACAAAATATGACTGGAGAAAAAATAAACGCTTATAAACTTTCACCCATGAGAAAAGGCTGTAGCAAAGGCGTGACTAAGTGGCTGCGTCTACAAACTTACTGATGTATTCAAACAACAAACAGACAGGTCAATGGTTCTTGCAAGCGGAAATGTAGTGCCTGGCACGAGGCGAACAAAACAGAGGTCAGAGTACAACCAACTGTGTTTGTTGGAGGATGGAAAGATGTACATAAATCAATATACAAGACACGCATGAAGTTATAGTACATATAGCTGGAATGCTAACATTGTATTGCTTGTGCTAAGAATGATACATGATACATTTAACATAACAATAATATGAATGAGAATATATGTACAAATAATGCGTGACATCTGCTGTGTTTCTTGTACGTGTACGCTTGGTGCACAGAGATGTTCGTTGTGAGGAGATTAGCTGGCCAGGTAAGATAGAGGGTGTGTGGTTCCGGGTTGTAGGTCGGTGTCTAGGAGGTAAGCTGGCTTTAGGCAGCTGATGGAAACCCACGTAATTCTGCCAGCCAGTGTCATTTGGTAGGCTTTGAGTCTTCTCTGGATGACACGGTATGGTCCCGAGTATGCTGGGGAGCGGGGGGGGGGGGGCTATGTGTGCGCCTACCCATATGAACGCTTATTTTGCATTCTGTAGTTCACTGGGGACATACATTTTTCTGGCCATGTGGTAAGTTGTCTTCGCCGGCATTATTCATTCTAATGCTTTGCAGGTGTCAGATGGGGATGTTGGGCTTGTTAGATGTTTAAGGACATCTGCTGGCAACGTAAATGATTGGCCGTACAGGGCTTCTTCTGGAGATGCATTGAATGCCACGTGTGGTGACGTTCTCAGGGCCAGTAAGACCCAAGGTAACTCCTTTCTCCAACTCCTTCCTTTACATCTAGCACCGAGTGACGCTTTCAACGACTGGTGTAGCTTCTGGGTTGTAAGCCATTGTGTGTATTATCTTTGTCCCCAAATTGCCTGCAAGGGCATTCCATAAGATGGATGTGAAGTTTAACCCCCTGTCGCTCGTGATGATTGGTGGGACTCCATGTCTGCTGACCCATCTGATGAGAGCCTTCACACAACTCTCCGCCATCTGTTGCCGCATTGGTATTGCTTCGGTCCACCTGGTATTTCTGTCAATGATGGTAAACAGGTATCTGTACTCCTTAGAGAGGGGTAGAGGTCCCCCTATGTCGATGTGGATGTGGGTGAGTCGGCGGTGTGTGGTATGGAACTCTCCTATTCCGCTCTCTACATGCCTTGTTATTTTTGAAGTCTGACACGGAAGGCATTCTCTCGTCCAGTTTTTTATGTCCTTTTTCATTCCCCACCAGACGTACCGCTATGCTAAAAGTTGGGCAGTTGCCCAGCCTCATGGGTGGAACAGGTTGTGGGCGAGGTTGAAAGCCTTTTTTCTGAGGCCTTCTGACAAGTAGGGAGAGGGCATCCAATACTTGTTTCACAGGCGACAGTTGTCTCTCCATTGCTGATTAACAGGTTGCTCCACATAAGGGTGGGGTTGTCCCGCCACTGTCACTGTAGGTCCACATCATCTCTTTGTGCCTCTGATTATTTTGGGATAGGCTATCCAAAGCTGGATGGTGTTGACGCAATTTCTCGAAAGTGCGTACGCCACAGTGTTTGCTGAACCCTTCAAATACTTGATGGTGCAGGAGTGTTCAGTTATTGCTGATAGGTGACACTGTTGTCGTGCTGACCATGTGTCTGTTGTCTTTGTGATGGCATGCACCAAGGGTTGATGATCCGTTTGTATGACGAACTGCATTCTCCATTTCCCTGAACACATGTTTGGCATAGGCAAGTTTCTCTGTGGCTAACCATCTGAAGCGTGCATGGACTATGGGGCCTTCCATTTCTATGTGGTACTGGATGTTGTGTTTTGCTGGTTTGGTTAAGTCATACTGCAGGTTGTCTTTGAAGACCTCCTGGTATTCTTTGTAGAAGTCAACGTATCTCTGGTGGTGGGGTAGCTGCTGCAATGGGGCCTGTTAGTTGACTCTGCTGTTGCGGTGACAATGTGGTGGTGGGTTGTTTGCACAACTGTTGAGGAGATGATACTGGAGCTGTTTTTGGGATCAGTTGTTTTGATGCTACATCCACTAGCAGGTCATGCTCTTAAAAGTGCTACCGTCACATCTGCTGTGGTGAAGGTCCAACTGTAGTCTTTCCCATTGAGTGACATTCATATTTAGCTTCCTGTACATCTTGAGTGGCGCTCCACTGGCGGTGGATACGTGGAGTGTTGGTGGGTGGGATGGGGTTGAGTTGTTTGTGCGGGCTGGCTGGCACAAATGATTTGTATCCGGTGTCATCAAGGAATTCTGTGTCTGACCTTTCGTACCTGATGAAGAAACACACGGACATTTTAGCTGTTTGGGTCACAGATGTTTTTTGAAAAAAGGCTGCCTCTACTACATTTGCGTGCCTTTTTTCCAAATTTCCAAGGGAAAAAGCACATTCCCTCTTGTGGTTCATTTTTCTTCTGTCTGGTCTTCCCCTTGATGGATTGTTTGGGGAAGCCCTGCTTGTGGATGGGAGCGGCTGGTCCCTCTGGGTCGCTGTCGGATTGGGGATACCTGGCCTGGGCATCTCCGTGGTCACCAATGTAGCGAAGGCGTGAGTAAGAGGCTGGGTCTACAAGCTTACTGATTTATTCAAACAACAAACAGACAGGTCAATAGCTCTTGCAAGTGGAAATGCAGTGCCTGACACGAGGCGAACAAAACAGAGGTCAGACCACAAAAACAGAGATCAGTGTTTGTTGGAGGATGGAAAGATGTACATAAATCAATATACAAGAAATGAATGAAGTTATACTACATATAGCTGGAATGCTGACATCGTAATGCTTGCGCTGAGAATGACACATTTAACATAACAATAATATGAACGAGAATATATGTACAAAGGATGTGTGACATCCGCTGTGCTTCTTGTACCTGCACTTGGCACGCAGAGTTGCTCGTTGTGAGGAGATTAGGTGACCAGGTAAGATGAAAGGTGTGTGGGTCCAAATGACATATTATCCTTCTTGTTGCGAAGTAGGAGAAACTTTCAATCAGATGTTACATTTGAAAGTGGGATAAGATTTCAAAATGGTGCAAGTATGTTTCTATGCAGTGGCTTGAAAAATGTGTAAATTTTACTTAACATACATGCAAGCAGCTGTGAAATTGTATACAAAGTTATTTGTAAACGATTTATAATTCTCTTACATTATCCATATATATTCTGACTTCATCGGGTAAATAGGTTCCACTTTCTTTTACGACTTGTGTGGAGGAATTGCTAAAGAACCTGGACTCTCACTTCAAAGATCGCGGTTCGGTCCCAATGTGAGTCAGAAATTTATTTCTGTGAAACACATTCTCATTTGTTCATTCCTCTCTCTCTCTCTCCCTCCATATATATATATATATATATATATATATATATATATATATATATATATATACGCCTCTGTGTGTATCGTGGCATGAAGGTAATGTTTTCGTGCCTTCCTTTATATGTCGTCTCCCCAGTCTGATTTAAAGTCTCGTTTACCCTTGCACAAAAATGCGTATTAGGTCAAACACCAGTTTCTCTACCTTCAGCCAGCTGATCTGCTGCCTTACATATGCTTGCATGACTGACTGCCCCAGTGTTAACAACCAAACAAGCGATTATAGTGGTCTACCTGTAAGGTCTGTTGTGGGTGTTGCGCGATTTTGGACAGTCCGGGATGCTTGTGTCCTTTCAACCTTGGTTGAGGCGTTCCTCTATTCACTTCTTGCCATGCTATTGTGCATTACAGTATTTTTCCTTGGGTGGTCGAACTTCCTTACACCTGCTTGAAAAATCCAGCCCAGCAAAATCACATGGCAAGCAGTAATTCACAGGAAACTGGAGTGCTTTAGTCAGTATGGCTGCTTCTATCGTCCTTTTTCGTTAGGTGATCAAACCCTTTACGAGCAGATCACCAGAGTAGGTGAATTAATTTAGCATCTCTGACGAACAGGTACTTATATAGATAAAACACTGTCACTCTGCCGAGTGTATCCTTCTAACTGATAAAGCTAAGCTGTTACTGACAAGATTCCATTGGCTTTTAATCCGACGCAATCAGTAATTAGCCTTACGATTCACAGAACTTCCTCATTAGATGTGGCGGAGATTTCACTTTCGGCAGGCTTTCCTTCCCTTCCACCTTTGCGGCAGTCTGAAGAAATGGCAGGATGGCCCTTACACCAGCCCTGACATGGCCTTTCCTCTTGTCTCTTATCTTTCACGGGAAAGGAGGGACCGAAGTATCCTGTGCATCCTTCGGCGTTGAAAGTATAACTTTTTTTACCTTCTCCCCAATCCATAGATCCCTTCCTGATCAACGGATGGTTAAACAATTATCATATGATTTCTACCTATTACATGGCATAAATAATTATGACATTTTTTTACCTACTCCCCAATCCATAGATCCCTTCCCGATCAATGGATGGTTAAACAATCATCATATGATTTCTACTGATTACATGGCATACATAATTGTGACATTTTTTACCTGCTCCCCAATCCATAGATCCCTTTCTGATCGATGGATGGTTAAACAATTATCATATGATTTCTACTGATTACATGGCATAAATAATTGTGACATTGTTTTACCTACTCCCCAGTCCATAGATCCCTTCCTGAGCAATGGATGGTTAAACAATTATCATATGATTTCTACTGATTACATGACATAAATAATTATGACTTTTTTTACCTACTCCCCAATCCATAGATCCCTTCCCGATCAATGGATGGTTAAACAGTTATCATATGATTTCTACTGATTACATGGCATAAATAATTATGACATTTTTTTACCTACTCGCCAATCCATAGATCCCTTCCTGATCAATGGATGGTTAAACAATTATCATATGATTTCTACTGATGACATGGCATAAATAATTATGGTATTTTTTTACCTACTCCCCAATCCATAGATCCCTTCCTGATCGATGGATGGTTAAACAATTATCATATGATTTATACTGATTACATGGCATAAATAATTATGGCATTTTACGTCACATCTAATTAGAACATTAATATGGAACATCTGTTGAAATATTACGGCATCAATATGGCGCATCAGCTAATGCTGTGCACTGCTACTTCGCAATGGACGGACGAATTCAAGTTGCTATATTTGTAAAGATCATATATAACTAGATAGAAAGAGTGTGATTAACGTACCAATACATCAGTACATCACTACGTATATACGAATATTCTGAAACATTCGTAAAGAATATACGTAAGCAATGCCGGTGGCAGTAACATTTTCGTTATGCCGCTGGTCGCTGAAATTATGCCAGACTGGGTTTGGGCAGTGACTGGGCAGATGACAGCAAAGATTTAAGAAGAGACGCCGGGCACAGCATTAGGCTACAAAAAAAATACTCTGAAATAGAGAATGATAGCTTTTTCTGGGAAGGATCGAGAGAAATGGAAGCAGGAAAAACTTCAATAACAATTAATAAGCGGAACTGGAATTATTACGTAAACACAAGCGCAGGTAAGAGTAGACATATGTAAACGGCGTATACACAGACTTACAGCACACACAAAGTAGAAACGGTAACGGCAAAGGAGCCAAGAACCTCAAGTGCCAGAATTCTAATGAGATGAGCGGGTAACGAGACGAAGGCAATCGTTTACAATCACGATAAGGAGAAAAGGGGACTTGAACAGGTGCAATCACCTGGCGCGGCAACTCGCTATAAAATCGAGAACCACATGAGCGATAGGGTAAAATAAAGAAATCAAGCGAACATCACAGAGGCGACACAAAATGCTCATCTTTTTTACGACTGGTTGACGTAGCATGAAGGCCATTCAAGCTGAAAACGTCTAAGGAAGCAAGCCAGGGACCGTGAGAATGATTCAAGGCTGCTCGTTCTTACTGGGACATGTGGAAAAAGTATTTGCGGGAATAGGAAGTCGAGATTACGAGCCCTAAGTCATGCGAGCAACTGCGATATTCATTTTCTTTTATTAGCAACAGATTTGTTGGGTAGTGCCAACCGACCTTAGCCGGAGATCATCAAGAAAAGGTATGAAACGAAGCTAAACTCCGTTGAAACCCCAAACGGAGGAGCGCACAAACTCGAGGCCTCCAACTGTACAGTACTGATACAGATATGCAGATGCCGCTATACCCTTTTATTCTGGCGCGCGGTTTTGACGTGGTTCTACCTGCCGAGACTATTTTGAGAAGTTTCCCTTCTTTCAACTCTAATATGCCTCTCTCCCCTCACGCTTCTTCCACCTCATTACCCTTCCCTCCTCCTACCCTCCCTCGACCTCCACTCCACCTGCCCTGGCCCTCCCTAACTTCCGATATGGCACAGTACCTCCTTACCTCCTTAGATGTCTGGTATCATTTTTCTTAAATGTTCGGCAGTTGTTTTATGTGGTGGCTGGGCTGATCTTGCCAAGTTCTGTTTATTTTTATCATCGAGATTCATTTCATTAGTATTTTTCTATATACTGTTCGTGCGTGTGTGGTTTGACTCTTTAAAATACGTTGCATAAAACTTAACACCATATTTTACCAGTATCTTCAAACTGTGTATCTGGGTGTCAGCTACGTATGTTGCCAACATGCAAATGCTACCAGCAGTTAAGGAACATTTGTGGCCACAGATACTAATTAAGGTGAGATATATACCTCTAGTAAATAGGATAACGTTCAAAGTTGGATAAATCAGAAGGTTAATATTTTCTGTTCACAAGTAACCTCTTCTTACTGTTGAGAACAATGGTCCGTCGGTACATAAACAAATAGAGAAGCTAATCCTTCACTCAACCAGTTCTTTCTTGCTTTAGTTAACTCGATTCTTAATGTTGCCCCTTCCGGCAAAAGCAGTGCTGCCACTTCCCTATTTTTTTAAATTTATTTTCCTCTTATTTTTTTTTATTCCCGCGAGGCCTGGGCTAGTTCGTGCAAGTCCTTTTCCCTTGGACACATAGATCAACCAGCGTTCGTTATTTAAAAATCAAATGTAGCTGCGGCTTAATTTCACTTCAATTTTCGTCGAGGGCAAATTAGTCATTCGTGGTGTAATCTCACTTGCATGCTACATCTCAAAATAAATCCTGCTTTCACCACTGGTCCCTATCTGCTGCGCCGCCCCCCTAGGCAAATGAAAGCCGCCACTGTACATGTGGTCTGAACCAGCCACTAGCGGGGTTTGTGAAGCGAGCGTCTTAAGGAGACGATGCTTATGATTTATTCTGATTTGATTTACGAATGTTTGGTCTGAGGCGATGACTAACCTGGAGGAGAAATGAGGCCAAGACACCTTTTTATCTGCCTATTTCGTTCTGCTTAGTGAATATGTCATATAAATTGCTTTTTCTCACTATCTTTTTTCAGCCAGCTGCCATTTCCTACACAAGTCTTTTGGAAACGGGGGTTGAGGCGGGGTGGAGTTAACAAGGTATTCCCAACTCAATAAGCAAATGAATACTGGAATTGTGATATATATATATATATATATATATATATATATATATATATGTGTGTGTGTGTGTGTGTGTGTGTGTGTGTGTGTGTATAATATATACATATATATATATATATATATATATATATATATATATATATATATATATATATATATATATATATATATATATGTATGTATATATATATATATATATATATATATATATATATATACATATATATATATATATATATATATATATATATATATATAATATAGACAGATAGATAGATAGATGTAGGTAGATAGATAGGTATAAATGCAAACAGGTTGACACATAGATAGACAGATGTGTGTTCATATGTATGTATGCCTCATAAGTAAATTTTTATCTTGTTCATTCAACACACCCTGAGCTACCATATGAGAGTTATATTGCAGCAACGATACAAATCAAACATACAATTTATAGATGCAAGATCAAGAGCACAAGCAACATTTAGATCGCGTAAACAAAGCCTACTCCTGGGTTAATCTGATAAAATGGTTTTATACACTCGATCGACAACGGCTGGCTCCTATCGAAGAGTACATTTACAGAGCGCAGTCTCACAAAAATCCTCACATACTGTACACACAGAGGACGACTGTAATATACTGTGTATGCAGACACAAACACCAGTTTCACGTCAAAACACTCATACGCACAAACGACGTCAGTGGAAAATATATAAAAAAAAAATCTACAGCCCCGTTTTAAGGAAGCCTTCACAGGATCATATCTGGTTAATGAGTCAGCCAAGCACCTGTTGGTTTAGTGGACGTCAAAAATGTCTGTTTTATAGCGTTCGTTGTTTACTAGCATCAGCGGCGGTGTACGACTGTATACAAAGGGGCAGACGCAAGTACAAAGCAATGGCAACACTTCTGACCTGTTTAGAGCGACGAACATCACGCAAACATTTCCATAAAATTAATCTTGAAACCGTTCTCTCCCTCATTTTCCACATCCATGATTCGACAAAGCCTCGAAAACAGGAAAACATTTTATGTTGAGATAAACACATAACGTTTGAATAATAGAGTTCAGTATCGCTTGGAATGTTATTGGCAATATGAATCACGGCCCGATAAAAGAGAGTATGTTGTGAACGCTGAGTTCGAAGTCGTGACACACACGCACACACACACACACACACACACACACACATATATATATATATATATATATATATATATATATATATATATATATACATATATATACTCGTATATATATATTCATTACGTTTCCTATAATTTTTTTTTTCAGTGTGGGGGAAAACTGAAAAAGGGATCAAAGTTTCTATTGTACACATACATTGAACTTAGTTTAAGTTTTACATTTCTGGAAATCACACATCGTAGAATGCTTAAAAAAAACAGCTGGGGTATTTATAAGATCAACGAATCACAAAAATAAAATAAGATGAAGGAAGGGAAAAACAAATCTCCGAAGCTGATAATTATACTCTTGCCGTTTTTCCAGAAAGCCTATGGTGCTTCACATTTCACATTTCTCATTTGACATTTCTTTAGGTCTCTCTCTCTCTCTCTCTCTCTCTCTCTCTCTCTCTCTCTCTCTCTCTCTCTCTCTTACGACTTAATTGCTCACTCACTAGCGGATCCAAAAAATTTCATGGGGTGCACCAATTTTCATATTATGCATACACACATATATATGTATATATACATGTATGTACACCGAATCCATTATTATTATATACATGTATGTACACCGAATCCATTATTATTATCATTAAGATTATTTTTTATTATTATTATTGTTATTATTGTTTTTCTCGAAATTTTAATATTTCCATAACAGATTTTTGTATTTTTCCCCATTTTATTTCTCATTTATGTTATTATCTATAATATATATCTTCAAAATTATTATTTTGTCATTATTTTTCATGGGGGGTGCACGTGCCCAGGTGGCCCCCCTCCCCTGGATCCGTTAGTGCAAAATACTTGCAAAATATATGTCTCTTTTATGAGGTACCGGTATATGCAATCTCTCTCTCTCTCTCTCTCTCTCTCTCTCTCTCTCTCTCTCTCTCTCTCTCTCTCTCTCTCTCTCTCCCTCCTTCAATTTATGATCTCTCTACGACCCACTGTCGAAGAAATAATAACGTAAGAACAAAATGTTCGGATATTTCAGAAAAGACGAAGCCATTTACGCGAGTGTTTAGTGGCCAGAAATCGTTACGAGTTGCCAGACGCTGCCATATATTAGACTGTTTATACTTGCACACTCTCGGGATAAAGCCGTTTTCCTCAAACATATTACCCATTGAATTTATATCTCCCTCGTTCCGTTACAATCGGCTGGAAAGCAGGAAAATAAAAATGCACGTAAAACTCTAACATACATCAGTTTTCCATTTTTGGGCTAAGCTTCATGTACTTTTCCAAATGCTGTCTTTTGTATTTACTGTATTTACTGTATCGCCATCAGCCTCTTTTCTCATGAGCCCCATCTGTAGCCAAATTCGTTTGGCTTTTCCGTGGTTGGTAGTTTAAAAGGAACAGCCCTCAAAGCAACGTAGATCGGCAGACTATAACTGAGCATCTCTCTCTCTCTCTCTCTCTCTCTCTCTCTCTCTCTCTCTCTCTCTCTCTCTCTCTCTCTCTCTCTCTCTCTCTGCATACCATCTCCTGATGAAGAAGAGTCGTTTTTTCTGCTACACTTATTTCAACGCAGGCAATCAAGGTACTGGATATTACCAAGTTATGTAACCGCTGCTTTATTCAACAGTTACTGTTATGCACACGCACAGAAAAACTCACATGTACATACACACATTTTACACATAAATACATACATATATACGAGTATGTATATATATATATATATATATATATATATATATATACATACAAATATAATGTGTGTGTTTGTGTGTTAGCATCCTTGTTAGAAAATCTGATTTACCACAGTCATCTGACAGCAGGCTTGAGATATACTAAAACGAAAGGAAAAGGAAAGCATCTGAATCACTGTGCAAGCATGCATGCATGCAGACCACGACTTAGGACAAGCTCGTAGCTTAAATTCCTTTCCCAAACGTTCCTAATACCCTCCACCTGTTGTCACGACAACTTTGACACTTCTTCTTAACAATAATTAAAAAAAAAAGAGATGTGTACCAACACAAATTTACGAATGGCTGGTGCATGTCATTATATACAAAGGCTTCTTCTACGAAAATGGCTGCTTATATTACCTAATGTGTAAAGCAATAAACTAGTCAAAGGGCGTGCAGACATAACAAACAGACCGCAATCTTAACCACTTCTAATGTAAACTTCACGAAAGTCATAGATTCTATAATTGTACAACACTAACACCATTTGGACAAATAAGTGTGTAAGAAATTTGCATAGCATAGATATCAACATATATGAATAGATTCGTGGACCCCGCCATATTATGCTTCAGGTAAAATAATATATTCATAGAAAAACATTGTAAGGTACATAATAGTGAGGGATAGCTTTAAACATTTAAATAACCAATAGCTGTACATTTGCACAAGTGACAGAAGTTCATATGACAAATATGTACATCTTTACATTAAAAAGCCAAAAATAGAAGATAATCTATTAAAATTCCCTGTTGTATATGAAAGTTATATTCACTGAAAGAACTGGACTTTTATATATTAAAATTTTGCCGCAGGGGTTTTTAAGTAGCCACGTAGGAAATCCATTATGCAGCAGCTTATTGATGGAAAGTTGAAAGTTAAATATGAGGGCTTTGCCTTCACCGCAAACTTTACCAAACCTAAAAAAATTCTATCAGATGAACCAAGTCATATAAAGTAGCATATTTGAGTAAAAGGCTGAAGTTCTACTAAATCTCGGCCAAAATTTCTTCTTTTATCACACTTCATTAAAACTTATTATCAACAACTTTAATATTAATCAGCATCTAAAAATGGCCTAATTCGTTCTAGAGATCTTAAGTACTTTGGTTATACTGAATTACCGTTACATATATATATACAAATATATATATATATATATATGTGTATATATATATATATATATATATATATATATATATACATAATATGTATATACAAATAAATGCATATAAATATATATGTGTGTATATATATATATATATATATATATATATATATATATATATATATATATAATAATATGTATATACAAATAAATGCATATATATATACATATATACAGTACATACATACATAGCCTACATACATATATATATATATATATATATATATATATATATATATATATATATATATATATATATATATATATATATATATATACATAATATATATATATATATATATATATATATATATATATATATATATATATATATATTAATATGTATATATTTCTTAAAAATGCAGTTTCTCGTTAGCCGAGTCGCTACAGTTCTCGGCTAGCACTCTGCTAGGCCCGAGTTCGAGTCTCCGGCCGGCCAATGGAGAAAGAGAGGAATTTATTTCTGGTGATAGAAATTAATTTCTCGCTATAATGTGGTTCGGATTCCACAATAAGCTGTAGGTCTCGTTGCTAGGTAACCAATTAGTTCTTAGCCACGTAAAATAAGTCTAATCCTTCAGGCCAGCCCTAGGAGAGCAGTTAATCAGCTGAGTGGTCTGGTTAAACTACAGTACACTTAATTTCTTAAAGATGCACACACACACATATATATATATATATGAATATATATATATATATATATATATATATATATATATATATATATATATATATATATATATATATATATATGTATATATATATAGTGTATATATATATACTGCATATATATACATAAATATGTATATACATAATTTATTTATTTATTTATTTATTTATTAATGTTACTGGATCATCAATTAATCTAAAGCTATATTTGATATACCATCACTATTCAGATTTAGGAAATTTACAATAAAATTTGGCAATCTAAAGACTATAGTAGCATTATTAGGGCAAAAGTCGTTTCTATGTATATCTTATTGTAGAAAATCAGTAAATTATTTCTAATTAATCTTTCATGTTAAATTTACGAATTATTACCTTTTATGATTATGATATATTTCTAGATTTAAATTAAAATAATTATTGTGTAAGACTACTAAGCAGCGAATGAGTTCTATATGTGGAAAAGTTGTATAAAGATTACTGAAAACAAAGTCGATAACATTTTCTTTACACACACACACATATATATATACACATATATATGTATACAAAACAACAGATGGCAAATAAAGGAGAACACAAATTAACGAGGGAACATATTTGAGATTAAATAACTCTAAGTATCATAAAATCCTTAAATATCAATTTTATAATCGGTTTGATTGAGAGTATTTCTATAAGATATACTCAAGAGAAATAGAACAAAATGCTCATGTTCTTCTACACACACACACACTTAAATATATAGGCTATATATATATATATATATATATATATATATATATATATATATATATATATATATATATATATATATATATATATATATATATATATATATATATATATATATATATATATATATTGCTACAAAGATTATGCAGACAGCATAATGACAACTGCATATCTTGTACAAAGCCAGCCCACTCACCTCAAATTAGAATAAACAGAAGAACCAAAGAGCACAGAGAACTTGTTTGTCAGGTCGACACCCCAGATTTGGAGTTCCTCTATTCCTCGTCTAAGACCGCCCGCCCCCCTCGGATCTTAATTCCCCTTTCCTGGAGACGGTGATTCTCGCTCTCTCTTCCTCTCTCACAGGACCCTGGTGTTGTGATTAGCGGATTACCGGCCACCGGCATAGCCAGAGGACACCATTAGTGAGGAGTGGAGAAAGTTGGTGCGAGGATGAATGGACCCTACCTTCCAAGGATCAGCGCCAGAAACTAAGGTGTGGCGCCACATGGGAACCGCATGGCCTCAACGCCCCCCATCGTGCATCTGTGACCCGTGGGTCAGACCATGGTCAGACCCCATAAAAGGGAGACCAACTCGAGACTCCGAGAGAACCAGATGAAAGGCGCCACAGCCTCACTATTTCGCCCCCCTTTACCTCTTGACCTAGCTTTGACCCCCACCCCCCAAAAGTGCCATAGTCCGTCGTCAATAGCCCTTCTTCAATTACTAAATTTCATCATATCTTCCTTTCCGTACCTGTGTCGACCTAACCGCTCAACTCTCCTCGCTGCTGGGAGAAAGAGAGCTGGTTTGGTACAATACATGTAACATGCGATACCGGGGTCTAAGCGATGTCAGGCAGGGCAGCCGAGCGAGACTACGGTCTACCCCAAAGCCATATCAAAGTCCTTGAAAAGAAGGCATCGTGCTTACCCCATACAAAAAATGGGAAAAAGCACGTTAAAAGATGAAGAAGAAGAAGAAGTGATATTAGTGACCTGTTTGTTGACTGTTATTTTGCACTGATGAAGTGTTATTACTGTGTATTGTGAATATTTATGAGAGAGGAATCCCCTGCCTCCAGCAGAACCTCCTCAGTGCCAAAAATCCATTCTTCGGGTAACCTCTTGACTGTATCATTGCTGACCAAACCTGACGCGGTGAACCGACTCTGCCCCGACTGTACGCTCCCCTCTCACCCATACAAGTAATTCACGTGTCCCGTCAGTCCCCCTTCGGGTTCACGTTCTGCTTGGGATTTGTCCCCTTTTAAAGTAATTGTTATCAAGTGTTTTCTCAAGGATCACCCATTGCTGTAATGCGCCAGGACCCTAGCAGCACTCCACACCCTTGAATTAATTGTCAATACATTCTTGTCACTATCTTGAGATTTTCTCTTATGATTACATGTATAATTGATTGACTGAATGATATTGCTATGTGTGGAAGTATGGTCAGGTGTGACCTTACCCCCGCCCCCTCCTTGTGCCTATAAACTCAAGGCCCCACATTCACATTTAGCAATATATACATACATCCATCCATATATATATATATATATATATATATATATATATATATATATATATATATATATATGTATGTATATATATATATGTATATATATATATATATATATATATATATATATATATATATATATATATATATATATATATATATATATATAATAATATATATATATATATATATATATTTATATATATATTATATATATACATATATATATGTGTGTGTGTGTGTGTAGAACATGTGCATTTTGTTCTATTTCTTTGAGTAAATCTGATGGGAATAACCGCAACCAAACCGATTACAGACTTGATATTTAAGGATTTTATGATACTTAGATTTAGTCAATCTCAAATATGTTCCCGCGTTAATTTGCATTTCCCTTTATTTGCCGTCTGTTGTTTTGCTTCAATTCATTGAAAGAAACAAAATTCACCTACAACACGACCAACTAGCACAGCTATTTATAAGGACCGACAGAACATGACAATTTGTCACGCTGTAAGTAAAACAATATGCGGGTAACGGTGAGCCTCTTCACTGCGTCTAAATGAAATACAGCCGTTTGTTTATAGTGCGTGACCATGTGTCTTTTCTCATATCGCCCCATCACAGTACATTGGCATCGTCCATGACCCAATTAGGCTTTTCAACAAATGAAAGTAGTTCTTAGTTGGACTGGTCAGTATCATTCTCGGCTAGCACTCTGCAGGGCCCGCGTTCGAATCTCCGGCCGGCCAATGAAGAATTAGAGGAATTTATTTCTGGTGATAGAAATTCATTTCTCGGTATAATGTGGTTCGGATTCCACAATAAGCTGTAGGTCCCGTTGCTAGGTAACCAATTGGTTCTTAGCCACGTAAAATAAGTCTAATACTTCGGGCCAGCCCTAGGAGAGCTGTTAATCAGCTCAGTGGTCTGGTTAAACTAAGGTATACTTAACTTTTAACAAATGAAAGTAAACACCAAGAAACGAGTATTTCTGGAGAGTAACATGTTATATGCATATTTAGTTTTGTAAAAGAAAATTTTGCACTTGGGGAAAAGTGGATCAAAATTTCGCTTGTGACGAAACTCTAGTCATCCAGCGAGTGACGGCAGTAGCGAACATTTAAATACATACCAAAACGGTCATATTAAATAGTTTACATCGGCAAACTAAAAACAAAATGTAAAACTCTAAAATACTGTGATGTCCAAAGAAAGCCTAGAGGCAAAAGGAAATAAACTGTCAAGAATCTTTCAGTTTTAATATTAATAATGACCAAATACTGAGTTACACTGATAGACATGGACTATTCCTACCGCCTAAAGTCTTGCGAGCTTTTCATTACAGAACTAATTTCCTCCAAGAACGTAAAATAAGATGGATGTGAAACTGGGGGTCCAAAATGCGTAGAGTTTTTACCACGCCGTGATAGGATGCGGCAAATTTTTATTCCCAACAGAAGAAGCAGACGAGAAAGGAAATGAGTAATTGATGAGTCGTATTTTTATTTCCGCGTCTCGCGTAAGTTTAGCAGCAAATTCAACAGTTCAGTGGTTAGGACTTCACTGCGCCAGTGAGATGTCGAAGGGTTTTAGGTACATTCTACAGTATTAAATCCTATTGGGCCTCTGTTGACCTACGTAGCACGTTTGGTACCAAGTTTTCATTTAACATTGGTGGGTCGTATCAAGAGTGGAGAAGAGCATGTGACCAATAATCTCATCTCAAAATACTTGCTGAAGACCGGAAGACTAACACATTCTGAGGCCAACCCTGCCTTTAGACTGAGGGAAAAAGCATATGGCGCATATATATATATATATATATATATATATATATATATATATATATATATATATATATATATATATATATATATATATATATATATATATATATATATATGTGTGTGTATGTATGTATGTATGTGTGTACGTGTATATATTTATATGTATAAACGGTGAATGGATTCCTGCGTGTGTACAGTACGTGTTTTTTACAGGTTTATATGTAAATATGTACGTCTGTATGTATGTAAGCTCACAGAATACTGGGAAGAAACCTTCCGTTTATCTTGAGATGGAACGATTTCTTTAAAAAAAGGACCACTTATGCATTGAAAAAAAAATGTTAAGAAAGAATTGTGTCCTATTGTCAATGATCATATTAAATGAATGATGTTTACTGACCTCGAGGCAACGGAGTCAACACCGGCAAATATTCCACGACTAAAATGCTGTGTCGGATCCTTGTATCGTCCGCAAAGAAGTCATTTTCTTTCATAGTCAACGCTTCCGCGACAAAGCTAGAAAACATTTTCACAGGTATATACATATATATACACATATATATGTGTATACATGTGTGTGTGCGTGTGTGTGTAATTTTAATGGCCATAATACCCTCTTAACTTCTACAATTCTTCACCCTTTTTTGGATACGCTTGTCACTACAAAGCCTTAAGATCCAAGTGCGAGAAATTGAAGTGGTTGTGATGTCCGGTGGCGGGAAACGAACCCGCGTCACCATAATCACAAGGAGGTCACGTTGCCGACCTGACCTTCTCGTCGTTTCCCGCCACCGGACATCACAACCACTTCAATTTCTTGCACTTGGATCTCAAGGCTTTGTAGTGACAAGCGTACCCAAAAAAGCGTGAAGAATTCGAGAAGTTAAGAGAGCACTGTGGCTATTATGATTAGCCTACATATGTATCTGGTAAAAAGTGACCAGTAGATTCTACTGTACATTATATATATATATATATATATATATATATATATATATATATATATATATATATATATATATATGTATATATACACACATATATGACTTACATGGATATGAAAATAAATGTAGTAAATAATAAGTACAAGTCCAAATAAACAAATAGATTATTTTATTAACCAAAACTCGATTTAACCTAGAAGCAAATGAATCAAAGCTCTCGAGGGAATTAAGCGACTTGTGTTGTACCCTATAATCATGATTTTCAGGTATCAGTTGGGAATTCTTATCTAGCGACTGTAGTTTTGTCATTCAAAATAATTATCTACATAAAATGCAAGATATCTATCGTCTTTTACAGTTGAGAATGATAAGAATAAATTACAGTGGTCCATGGCATCACTAGATCTTATAATGCATCGCTGTCTGCTTGGAACAAAATTAATGAGATTTCAAGTTAACAAGGAATAAAAAACGAGCTGATCAATGGCTGATCACTTGATCACGTGACCGGCAACACTACTGATCCATTCATAAAACAATAGGGCAGGATGACATTAATGTTGGTCGATAAAATCAACAACATTATTGGGATCATAACCTTCGAATTTTCCATCTATTCTGGGCAAACACATTTTTTTTTTCATCGTGTCTTTTAATTGGTATTTGCTTCCAGCACTGTGCATTGAAGCGAGAAACATCTCTGTTAGCCTATTTTCTCTCACTCTGAAATAAGAAACATCTTTGTTAGCCTATTTTCTATCTCACCCTGAAATATAAGTCAAGAGTGACAGGAACTTTGGCGAAGACAGGGAATAAGTTTGCTTTTTGCCAAGAGGAAAGAGTTACTGTTACGTTCCGGCAAGACCAGACAAAGAGGTGCCGCCTTTCCATTTTCTAATCTCCGGACATGAAACGGCACTAACTATATACAGCAAATGTCCTGCTATCTATACGTTAAGAAACAGGTATTTATACGAAAGGAAAGGAACTGGTTAAAGATTGATATGAATGTACTTGAAATCTACGTACTTCATACGCCACTATGCATGCATACATACAGATATATTAATTAACTTTATCACATACACAATTGTTCTGTGCATTAGTAGAATTACTAAAAGGACCTCATTCAAACTGGATGGTATCTAAAAAAAGTTACAAGCTTTCTTGGACAAACAGTCCACATTATCAAGTATCCGTACAGTAAGCAGACGCGTAGTCCAGCTATATTTATATCTGTGTGCTTCGTACTTTTAATCCTATATATATATATATATATATATATATATATATATATATATATATATATATATATATATATATATATATATATATATATATATATATATATATATATATATATATATATATATATATATATATATATATATATAAAACAAAAATTTTTTGAAATCAGGTAGCTCCAAGGGAAATCCCACATCTGGTTCTCAGAAAGCCATGTCGACTACTCACTCAATTCACTGCTGAGGCTAAAAAGGGTGCAATAAGATTTTCAAGAAAGCGCCCAAAGACGATTCAC
>NC_089744.1:21202500-21205000 GCF_040412425.1 Macrobrachium rosenbergii
TCACAGTTTTCTCCTGACGTCCCCCGTTTTCCTGCCAAAGAGAAGAAAATAAACATTTTTATGTGTGTGAATTGCAAAATTAAATGTAAATCGGCCTATTGATACAATTATACACCCATGACATCTACATATATAATATATATGTAGATGTCATGTCATATTATGTACTGTATATGTATATGTATATACATATACATATACGTATATATGTGTGTAAGTATATATGTATATAAAGCACTGATTTCAATAAAACTAAAATGTTATATCCATCTATATATATAAAAGTGAATGTATGTATGTATGTGTGTGTATGTGCAACTATGAAATGCATTGAGCAATTTCAACCAAACTTGGTATACATATGACTTACTACCAAATCAGCACTGTGAGGTAAGACATCATTAGAACACAAAGGCACCAAAGGCTGGGAGGGAAGGGGTTTCCAGAAACGGGGCTGGTTATGCCCGTAGACTTAGTAAGTGTACGAATTTATCACAACTAACTTCGGCATACTATGACTTACTATCTGGAAAAGAATACTGTGGGACATAAGACATCAATGGCACCAAAGGGGGGGGGGGGAGAGAGAGAGAGAGAGAGAGAGAGAGAGAGAGAGAGAGAGAGAGAGAGAGAGAGGAGTGAGGGGGTGTATTTGGGGAAGAAAGAGGAAAGAGACTTTGGGAGAGAGAGAGAGAGAGAGAGATTTAGAAGAGTTAGAGAGAGAGGAGAGAGAGAGAGAGAGAGAGAGGGAGAGTGAGAGAGAGAGAGAGTAGAGAGGGTGTTATTCTATTAGAGAAAGAAGGGAGAAGAAGTGAGAGAGAGAGAGAGAGAGAGAGAGAGAGAGAGAGAGAGTGTGTAAAATGGAGAAAAAGAGAGAGAGAGAGAGAGAGAGAGAGAGAGAGAGAGAGAGAGAGAGAGAGAGAGATTGAGAGAGAGAAGTGTGTGTTAATTGAGAAAGAAAAGAGGGTGTTATACAGAGAGGGAGAGATAAGAGAGAGAGAGAGAGAGGTGTTAGAGAGCGGAGAGAGAAGTGGAATGAGAGAGTGGGAGAGAGGAGGAAGTGAGAGAAAGAGAGAGAGAAAGCAGTTGTCATTCAGAGTTACCCCAGGTAGCGCCGTGTTGGTCCGCTAGTTACCTATAAACACCCTTTATTTTCTCTGTTTTATTGGCTTTGAGTCCATAAAGTCAACGTCAAAGAAATTCAACGAAGATTTAATCTCTTCGTATAGCAACACGGTAAACATGCTTATAAGAAATTGTCCTCACCAGAGTAACAGCTGTTTATAAAATGGCATTTTTTTAGAACTAATCAAAAGAATAACGCTTTTTTTGGGTACGTAAGAAAATAAAACTCATAGAATTGATGAGTCCCTCAGTAGTATGATAATAATGTTATATAGTTACTACAAATTCTAAGCACTTGGTCTTAGAGTAAAGGCGAATAGATCTTGCGCTCTGTTGCTTTACTTTCCCATTGTCCAAAAATTTTGTACATCTTGAGTACTCATCACAATCCCTCTCTCACTCTCCTTTGCACGCAGCCTGTGCATCTATCGTTTTCATTCCTCAACACCTCAGTGTTCTGTATCTTTACATATTTATGCATTTTTCGTTTTTCCTTATCCGCGCATGCTAAATTCTATCCGTCCTTTGAAGTAGATTTTTCTGTTCAAAAATATTCTAATAATATATCCCTTTTTTAAAACGTCTATTTTCATAAAGTCTGTTCACAATTCATTAATATAATTTAACTTTTAAACCGAAAGGCGGCCTTTGTACTTCGCGTTTTTCCCTTTCACCTATGACAAGTTTTTCTCTGTTTTTTTCACTACACCCTCTGCCATGGAAGGAGAACTTGACAAAAATAACTTGTGAGACGAATTTCATCAAAAACATGTTCCGTATTAATTTCTGAAAGTGTCGTGTATGATGCATAATAATATTAGTTTTGTTTGTTGTCCGAAGAATTACTAGTGACTTTCAAGAGTAAGATACCGAGATATTTATACTGTGAATCACACGAAAGTGCTATTATTATCTTGGATTTTGTCTTAACAAACCAGCAAAACCTATCCTGGAATTTTTAAGTAGCCTAATTCCAGGAGCTCTAACATCACATCGAACTCTGATGGTTCCTTCCACACAGCTAACAGTTTGTAATTTTGGTTTTGCATTTTATAAATAAAATTCGGAACTTACACAACGTAGATTGCGCACCCCAAATCACATATGGGGGGAATCTTTATCGTCATGATAATGAAAAAAAAAAAAAAAAATTCCGTGCGCAAAGCTCCATGCATGAAAAAATAGTCCAAAGTGGTTGATTTTGTTTCTCCACGGTCTTCTAATTAGACTGAGAGAGCGATGATTTGTTCTTGTACAAAAATATACTTCCCTGTACATCGCATTGCCTCAAATCTCTACGTGTTAGAGAAAAGAAAACCTTTAATCTTTATGTGCGCGACAACGCACACTGACTTCCAAAGGAACGTACGAACGA
>NC_089744.1:21207500-21232500 GCF_040412425.1 Macrobrachium rosenbergii
GTGTCCCTTTTATCCAGGTATTAATGTGCTGACTGTCCCTTTTATCCAGGTATTAATGTGCTGACTGCCCCTTTTATCCAGGTATTAATGTGCTGACTGTCCCTTTTATCCAGGTATTAATGTGCTGAAAGTCCCTTTTATCCAGGTATTAATGTGCTGACTGTCCCTTATATCCAGGTATTAATGTGCTGACTGTCCCTTTTATCCAGGTATTAATGTGCTAACTGTCCCTTTTATCCAGGTATTAATGTGCGGAAAGTCCCTTTTATCCAGGTATTAATGTGCTGAAAGTCCCTTTTATCCAGGTATTAATGTGCTGACTGTCCCTGTTATCCAGGTATTAATGTGCTGACTATCCCTTTTATCCAGGTAATAATGTGCTGACTGTCCCTTTTATCCAGGTATTAATGTGCTGACTGTCCCTTTTATCCAGGTATTAATGTGCTGACTGTCCCTTTTATCCAGGTATTAATGTGCTGACTGTCCCTTTTATCCAGGTATTAATGTGCTGACTGTCCCTTTTATCCAGGTATTAATGTGCTGACTGTCCCTTTTATCCAGATGTTAATGTGCTGACTGTCCCTTTTATCCAGGTGTTAATGTGCTGACTGCCCCTTTTATCCAGGTATTAATGTGCTGACTGTCCCTTTTATCCAGGTATTAATGTGCTGACTGTATTTATCCAGGTATTAATGTGCTGACTGTCCCTTTTATCCAGGTATTAATGTGCTGACTGTCCCTTTTATCCAGGTATTAATGTGCTGACTGCCCCATTTATCAGGTATTAATGTGCTGACTGTCCCTTTTATCCAGGTATTAATGTGCTGACTGCCCCTTTTATCCAGGTATTAATGTGCTCACTGCCCCTTTTATCCAGGTATTAATGTGCTGACTGCCCCTTTTATCCAGGTATTAATGTGCTGACTGTCCCTTTTATCCAGGTATTAATGTGCTGACTGCCCCATTTATCAGGTATTAATGTGCTGACTGTCCATTTTATCCAGGTGTTAATGTGCTGACTGTCCCTTTTATCCAGGTGTTAATGTGCTGACTGCCCCTTTTATCCAGGTATTAATGTGCTGACTGTCCCTTTTATCCAGGTATTAATGTGCTGAATGTCCCTTTTATCCAGGTATTAATGTGCTGACTGCCCGTTATCCAGGTATTAATGTGCTGACTGTCCCTTTTATCCAGGTATTAATGTGCTCACTGCCCCTTTTATCCAGGTGTTAATGTGCTGACTGCCCCTGTTATCCAGGTATTAATGTGCTGACTGCCCCTGTTATCTAGGTATTAATGTGCTCAATGTCCCATTTATCCAGGTATTAATGTGCTGACTGCCCCTGTTAGCCAGGTATTAATGTGCTCAATGTCCCTTTTATCCAGGTATTAATGTGCTGACTGTCCCTTTTATCCAGGTATCAATGTGCTGAATGTCCCTTTTATCCAGGTATTAATGTGCTGACTGATCCTGTTATTCAGGTATTAATGTGCTGACTGTCCCTTTTATACAGGTGTTAATGTGCTGACTGCCCTTTTATCCAGGTATTAATGTGCTGACTGTCCCGTTTGCACAGGTGTTAATGTGCTGACTGCCCCTTTTATCCAGGTGTTAATGTGCTGACTGCCCCTGTTATCCAGGTATTAATGTGCTGACTGTCCCTTTTATCCAGGTATTAATGTGCTCACTGCCCCTTTTATCCAGGTGTTAATGTGCTGACTGCCCCTGTTATCCAGGTATTAATGTGCTGACTGCCCCTTTTATCTAGGTATTAATGTGCTGACTGTCCCTTTTATCCAGGTATTAATGTGCTGACTGCCCCTGTTAGCCAGGTATTAATGTGCTCAATGTCCCTTTTATCCAGGTATTAATGTGCTGACTGCCCCTGTTATCCAGGTATCAATGTGCTGAATGTCCCTTTTATCCAGGTTTTAATGTGCTGACTGATCCTGTTATTCAGGTATTAATGTGCTGACTGTCCATTTTATCCAGGTGTTAATGTGCTGACTGCCCTTTTATCCAGGTATTAATGTGCTGACTGTCCCGTTTGCCCAGGTGTTAATGTGCTGACCGCCCCTTTTATCCAGGTGTTAATGTGCTGACTGCCCCTGTTATTCAGGTATTAATGTGCTGACTGCCCCTTTTATCCAGGTGTTAATGTGCTGACTGTCCCTTTTATCCAGGTTTTAATGTGCTGACTGCCCCTTTTATCCAGGTGTTAATGTGCTGACTATCCCTTTTATCCAGGTGTTAATGTGCTGACTGCCCCTGTTATCCAGGTATTAATGTGCTGACTGTCCCTTTTATCCAGGTGTTAATGTGCTGACTGCCCCTTTTATCCAGGTGTTAACGTGCTGACTGGCCCTGTTATTCAGGTATTAATGTGCTGACTGTCCCTTTTATCCAGGTATTAATGTGCTGACTGTCCCTTTTATCCAGGTATTAATGTGCTGACTGTCCCTTTTATCCAGGTATTAATGTGCTCACTGCCCCTTTTATCCAGGTATTAATGTGCTCACTGCCCTTTTATCCAGGTATTAATGTGCTGACTGTCCCTTTTATCCAGGTATTAATGTGCTGACTCCTCCTTTTATCCAGGTATTAATGTGCTGACTGTCCCTTTTATCCAGGTATTAATGTGCTGACTGTCCCTTTTATCCAGGTATTAATGTGCTGACTGTCCCTTTTATCCAGGTATTAATGTGCTGAATGTCCCTTTTATCCAGGTGTTAATGTGCTGACTGCCCCTTTTATCCAGGTATTAATGTGCTGACTGTCCCTTTTATCCAGGTATTAATGTGCTGACTGTCCCTTTTATCCAGGTATTAATGTGCTGACTGTCCCTTTTATCTAGGTATTAATGTGCTGACTGCCCCTGTTATCCAGGTATTAATGTGCTGACTGTCCCTTTTATCCAGGTGTTAATGTGCTGACTGTCCCTTTTATCCAGGTATTAATGTGCTGACTGTCCCTTTTATCCAGGTATTAATGTGCTGACTGTCCCTTTTATCCAGGTATTAATGTGCTGACTGCCCCTTTTATCCAGGTATTAATGTGCTGACTGTCCCTTTTATCCAGGTATTAATGTGCTGACTGTCGCATTTACTGCCCACTAAATGTTAACATACCCCCCAACTAAACCTACACACGCATCCTGCTAAACTTAAACACACCCCTACTAAATCTAAACACACCTCTACAAAACATAAACACACAATCCCAGTTAACCTAGACACACCTGCCACTAAAACCAAACACAATCCTTGATACAATATGGTAACAACTGATAAGAAAGTTGCTGTATAAAATTACATTAATGGTCATGAAACCATGGTAGGCTGTGGGGAAACACGGGTAGGCTACCTGCCTACTGAACAGTGTCATTTACGAGAGAAAAAGAAGGGGCTGCATTTTTTAAAGTGTATTTATGCAGTATATTTTGTTACAAATATGGAGAAAAAAGTAGATAATTGCCATCTGCATAAAATTTTTAATCCAAAGTTTGATGGTTGTTGTTTATAAGCATAGGTATTAGAGGAATTTGTTTCTGGTGATAGAAATTCATTTCTCGTCATAATGTGGTTCGGATTCCACAATAAGCTGTAGGTCCCGTTGCTAGATAACCAGTTGGTTCTTAGCCACGTAAAAGAAATCTAATCCTTCGGGCCAGCCCTAGGAGAGCTGTTAATCAGCTCAGTGGTCTGGTTAAACTAAAGTATACTTAACTTAGGTCAGGAAGGGTACGGAGTTGCCCTTCAACACCCCTGGATTTTTTATTCGCCTGTATCCGGATCTCACCATTGTCCGACTGACATTTGGCTCTATTAATCAGGGTAATTGAAGAATTATTCTCTCTCTCTCTCTCTCTCTCTCTCTCTCTCTCTCTCTCTCTCTCTCTCTCTCTCTCTCATATATATATATATATATATATATATATATATATATATATATATATATATATATATGTTGGCTTAAGAGAATAACAAAATTATCACTGACACATTTCTCCTTTAACTGTTGAAATGCAGCTAAACCGCCCGTGAAGAAATTTTTTACAACTTCGCCCGCCTGCTAAACCCTCTACACCCACTGCACTATTTAACTTCTCTTACGCACCGTTTTAGACTGCTTAGCTTTGAGGATTTTTCTTCTCCGGTAACCCCTACATGGCATCTATCAAGCACTTTCCAGGACATCCACTCTTCTCCATCCCGATATTTCTAAATTATACATTATTTTCTCTACTCCATCAACCTCAATTAATTTCTGCGATTAAACCATCAAAAAACACTAATTCGTCCTATTACATGCGCACTAACCTTTCTTCTGTTCCTCATTGGGCGGGTGGGTTCCGCTCTCAGCTAGCACTCTGTTGGCCGCGAGTTCGAATCTCCGACCGGCCAATGAAGAATAAGAGGAATTTATTTCTGGTGATAGAAATTCATTTCTCGCTATAATGTGGTTCGGATTCCACAGTAAGCTGTAGGTCCCGTTGCTAGGTAACCAATTGGTTCTTAGCCACGCAAAATAAATCTAATCTTTCGGGCCAGCCCTAGGAGAGCTGTTAATCAGCTCAGTGGTCTGGTTAAACTTAGGTATACTTAACTTCTACCGCTTCTATTGTTTTTACATTTCTCATCCTTTCTATTCATCTTATGCCTAACACGCGAAGTTGATCGTTCATCTCCTTAGCTTTAACATTTTTGCTGTGAACTGCTTTTAACATCCACACTTTACTCCCATCAGGGAGAATTTCTTCAACAGCCCCTTTTATACATTTACACAATGGCTTCAGCTGATACTCTTGGTCGCCTCCCTATTTTTTGCTCACACTCTCCTACCTTCCTTGCTTTACCTATTCTATAACTTGACCATTCTCACATCTATCATTATCCGTTATACGTACTCTCAAATACCTACATGAGTCAACCACTTTCACTGCTTCTAGGAATACTCGGCGTATCAACAATTTGACTGCAGGAATTTTTACCCGAGAAAAGTTTGCCAAGTAATGATTCATAGCAAAGAAATTCCGCCGTAGGAGTATTTGCCATGGAACACATTTGTCTCGCGGAAATTTCGTCTTAAAACATTATCCGGAGACTAAACGTGTTCACTAAGAGTATTAAATGCATTTATAATTGCAATAAGAACGAAATTAATTTTTACTAACATTTGGAAATATTAATAAAATGGAGCATATAAGACTTCCCTAAAGTTTATGTGAATTATATGCAATGCTGCGTAAATATAGGAGTGTCAGCTCCGTAAAGTACTGAAAGAATTGCCTCTAGAGTTACTTATCTATATAATAAAAATACTATTTCTTAATCTCTGATTGTCTCTCAATCTTTTCATCACACTTATTTGCTAAACCTTCTTCCTCCATCAATGCATCAATAAATTTCCAGATTGATGTGAGCGCGTTAGAAACGGACTTTCGATTGCGTTGTGGAAGGCTTCCATACTTGTTATTGTTAAGGGAACATTGTATAATCAGTCCTATCAAAAACATTCCTCAGTTCATTTGGGACTGCATAACCACTTCTTCCATTTGGATAGGATGTGTTTGGTTATTCTTTTGCCTCCATGAGAGACTTATGTGCAGAAAACGGCATCAGAGCTAAAGCGCTATATCTAGATTTGCTATAGTATCTACTGTTACCGATCTCGCAGAAGCTATAGAATTAGCATCTGATGAACTTTCGGCTTCACGGAATGAAAGGGATGACTATGTGACTACCACTTTGCAAAATGTTAAAATATCATCTATAAACACTGTAGTATGTCCTCTTCCTTTGCAATCTTTATGCTCATATTTCCACTAAGTCTCATCATACTAATTGCTATCTAGACGATATAGGCTACAAAGTTCAGTCATTCCAAAATCTTTTCATTCTAGGTGCCATTAAATCGAAAGACATCTACAGTCAGACTGAAATATAAAAATTGTAGGTATAAGGTAGGAAAACTGTCTAATTTATGTGGTTCAAAAATTGCTTCAAAGAATGAGAAGCTGTTTCACAGTCTGCCTCTTACTACTAGCATGCGGTCTATTTCAGCCTTTGTAAACCGGAATTTTGCTTCGGTGAATTTTCCCACGGCGGAATTTCCAGGTGGCAAAAATTCCTTCGGCAAAATTATTTACACCAGATTATCCTGGCACTCCTTCCATTATTCCTCCATCTGTTTCAGCAATTATCGTTCCATCAGCCTGGGTTGAAAAGGCAATAAATTTAGAAATGTATAAAAGTAGTTAAAAACAAAAAATAAGTTTACTTGAAAAAAAAAATTTTTTTTTTTTTTAGGTAGTTTGGTCATGCGGGTAAAATGAAGAAAAATATGTTAATGAAAAAGAATGCTCAATTCAGAAATTTTGGGAGAGAGGAGGAGAGGAAGACCCAGAATGTGGTGACAGATGACGGGAAAGAGTTATTAGAGAGGAAGGTCCTTAATATCGAAGAGTTGTGGGAGTGCATGCAAACAGACACGGCTGATGCTGTGCATGTTAGAGGTTCAATGCACTGCTGATGAGCCTCCAATGTAGGGACATTAAAGTCTAAATGTAGGAGGTTTCTCCATACGAAATTCATCTAGAATTCAGGGGTTAGGGAAGAATGTGGCCGTGACCTAATTCATACCACAGGGAAAAGTTAAAAACAGGCCATAAATCCTGAACCGGCTGCGCCTTATTTTTTTTTATCCTCTTAACGATTTATTAACTACATGGGAAAAACAGGATGGATTGCTACCCTGTGCTTCTTCGCATCTTAAATTTACGCATTCTCATGCTCCTAATATATATATATATATATATATATATATATATATATATATATATATATATATATATATATATATATATATATATATATATATATATATATATATATATATATTTATATATATATATATATATATATATATATATATATATATATATATATATATATATATATATATATATATAAGGTCAACATATGAAGTACCGTTACCGTGGTGGTAGTAAGCATTACAAGAAGGATATTGCATTGCTGCCTAAGGAGTGACAGTGGTTTGGCATAAAAATGCACTGCTTCCAAGGCTGAGAAACTAGGTATTGGCTGTAGACTCCGTGGAAGAAGGAAATACACCACGAACCACTTCCATTGCCAAGGGCAACTTCACTTTTTCCTGCTGGTGTGACAATCACGAAACGGACCGGACAACATGGTTGGCACTGCCATAAACTTTTGTTATTACAAGTGATCAGAGAGAAGATTTAATCTTAAGTCTCGGGGTTGGTACTGTACATACAGTGCATGGATGTTACCCTGGCAAAAAAATGTACGATAAATCATTTCTCTCAAGAGAGAAAGCTATTTGTTGTGGCTTTGAGAGAAAAGTAAAGAGGACAGGTACAGAGGACTGAGTGGGACGAAGAGTGGATCTGCCTTAGGATATTGAGATAAGTAAATTAAGGTGATGCCTGCAATGGATGAGCATTGACGATTGACGAAAGATGTGTTAGTCTGAAGATTTATTCATGTATTACAAAAATGGAAAGGAATAAGAATGAGAAATAGAGCTTTGGGAGACTTGTCTGTGCCTGACTGGAATTCAAGAATGCAAAAGCGCCGTTGTGAAAGATGACGTCGACGCAAAGGCATATGACGGAGAAAGAGGTGACATTAGTGGAGTAATTCCAGTAAATGAGAATGGAGAGAATCATATGGGAATGTATTCAGGAAGGGGGTTTCACTGGTGGAAATGTGTTGCTTCCCAAGAAGAATATTCATAAGTATACCTGAGAAAAAAGCGACACTCAGCAAAGGGAAGAAGCCAGCCAGTGCTACCAAGATCCAAGATATCTTTGTATTTTTCCTCTCTCTCTCTCTCTCTCTTCTCTCTCTCTCTCTCTCTCTCTCTCTCTCTCTCTCTCTCTCTCTCTCAGAGGCACTTATGAATTCTATGAAAATCTATTTCTAAACTGATGTGTATAAATCAAACCCCAGAATAACGAAAACAGACATTTATTCTGCAAGCCTAACAAAAACCAAGTAAATGGAAAATCATGCACGAAAAATCTCTGATACCAGTCACACTATATCCAAAGAATAAAACTATTGCAAGACATCATAATAAGTAGGAATTATATATATATATATATATATATATATATATATATATATATATATATATATATATATATATATATATATATATATATATATATATATATATATAGTACACACACACACATTTTTATATATATATATATATATATATATATATATATATATATATATATATATATATATATATATATATAGGCCTATATATACTACTCGCGTGTGTGTGTGTACTCGTATGTACGTATATGCACTTGGCCTGTAAGTTACAGTGTGAGGATTCGCTTTCTGAGTGGAGGTATGTATACCATTCTCAGGCGCCCGAAGTTCATCGCCATACTCATGGCCATAAAATTGATTTGACCAACAGGTCCACCAATTCTTTTTTTTTTTTTTTTTTTGCGGGTGTGTCTGAGCGCAAAGGTGTCGTCATACACTCACATTTGTTGGAATCTTTAATCATCTTGCCGTCCTGGTTTGATCAAAGACGCGGTACTGTTTGTCATCTTGCAGCAATAAATTGGTATATATCCACTTATGCGGGAAGAATTGAGGAGGGTGGTTCCCAGTGCTTTCCCATAATTGGCAGAAGCACAGATGAAATAAGCACAATGTTAGTACCATTAACTTTGCATAGACGTATCATATTACGTAATTTATTCTGAGAAAAAAAGTTTATTCTGAGAAAAAAAGTTAAGTATATCTTAGTTTAACCAGACCACTGAGCTGATTAACAGCTCTCCTAGGGCTGGCCCGAAGGATTAGACTCATTTTACGTGGCTAAGAACCAACTGGTTACCTAGCAACGGGACCTACAGCTTATTGTGGAATCCGAACCACATTATAGCGAGAAATGGATTTCTATCACCAGAAATAAATTCCTCTAATTCTTCATTGGACGGTCGGAGATTCGAACGCGGGCCCAGCAGAAATAAATTCGTCTAATTCTTCATTGGCCGGTCGGAGATTCGAACGCGGGCCCAGCAGTGTGCTAGCCGAGAACTATACCGACCTGTCCAACGAGGAACTGATTTATTCTGAGAACGTGATATTCCGGTAAGGACTTGAATAGGCCTAAAGAATTTTCAGTTTTAGAACTCGGTCATACCTACGACAAACCGTTCTCTAGCCATACCTACGGAATTCTAGTTATTGCCTCTGGAACATAATATTTAAAATGGTAAACATATACGTGAAATGGATTGTAATCAGTGTTACTTGGCCAAATGCATAAAAGGGCTGCCCTTGAAGGACAATATTCAGCCGTGTGAAAGAAAAAACTAGTCAGAACGACAACGTCTTGACTCTGCAGATGTCACAAAATTATATGCATGTACAGTATGTATGTACAGTATGTACTGTACGAAAATCTAATACTAGGAATCATCATTCCATTGAGCCTGGAATTTCTTTTTTCTCAACATCGATTAATTTCCGTCACAGTCCTCTCTCTCTCTCTCTCTCTCTCTCTCTCTCTCTCTCTCTCTCTCTCTCTCTCTCTCTCATTACGTAAAATGTCATGTTTTTTTCACTGTATGATGTACCCTAATTGTTTTAAACGCTGAAGTTTGCTAGTGTCAGTGTTAAAAACTTTGCTGCGTAATTGGAGCGTTGCTCTAAATTTAGAACAGCCACATGGAAGTGAGATATATATATATATATATATATATATATATATATATATATATATATATATATATATATATATATATATATATATAATATATATAATATATATATACATATATATATATATATATATATATATATATATATATATAGAGAGAGAGAGAGAGAGAGAGAGAGAGAGAGAGAGAGAGAGAGAGAGAAATAAAAATATATAAATAGATAGATAGATAGATAGACAGATGGACAGATAGATAGAATGACTGACAGCAAAGAAAGCGAGAGAGGTGGGGAAAGGAAGAAAAGTGTACCGATATATATAGAATGAGGAAACAGAGACAGAAAGCCAGATACGTGATGAATTCACCCCATCGCAACAGACGCCGCCTCGTCTTGCATCCACCTTCATGTTATAGGGAAAACTTCATGGAGGAGACGTGATGAATTTACTGCCACTGCAACAGACGCCTCGCCTCGTATCTATGTTTATGTTATTTCGCTCGATGATAGCTGCTGGCCTTAACACCTTATAAACCCCCGGTAAATAACCTCTGCGCTCATATCCTGCGTCTGGTGATACGGCCGAACTTTGAAGCTCAATTTTATGGCGTTCATTTTCCGACCATTTCTGGGAACCATTTCGTGAGTCACACTCTCCTGTGCTCCTCAATCGGTATGAGGAATAAGGAACATTATTATTACATTATGACTCACTCTTTAACGAGTCTGCTTGGCGTTAAAGCTGTAGAAAGGTAATAATTATGGATTAAAATTAGATAAAAAAAAGTTAAGTATATCTTAGTTTAACCAGACCACTGAGCTGATTAACAGCTCTCCTAGGGCTGGCCCGAAGGATTCGATTTATTTTACGTGGCTAAGAACCAGCTGGTTACCTAGCAACGGGACCTGCAGCTTATTGTGGAATCCGAATCACATCATGACGAGAAATGAATTTCTATCACCAGAAATAATTCCTCTAATTCTTCATCGGCCGGTCGGAGAGTTGAACGCTGGGCCAACAGCGTGCTAGCAGAGAGCTCTACCCACCCCTCCAATGAAGAACTTATAGGAATACACCGATGGATGCGGATGAAAATGAATAGGCAAAGGGTGACGCAAAATCTTTCTAGCGCCGTCTACAGAACTCGAATTTCCGAAGAAAATTGATCCCCCTCCGAAGGTCATTGAGATGGGCAAAGCGACGCCATTAGCTGGGCCAGACCCCCACAAGGAACAAGAAATAGAGAGACTCTATCCCGAATGACGTCACAAACTCGCCTCTTCTAAAATGGAAGTTTATAAAAGTCAAGGAAAACTGACCAAGGAAGCGAATAGCTGGTTACGTAACAGAGAAGATGTGCACGATTTTTTTTATGATGCTTTATAAAAGAGAAAGGAGTTCGTAAGAAGAGGAGAAACTGATGAGTGAGTAAAAGCCCTTCTGTCAAGAGACGTTAAACTGGGAGTGAAGCAGGATTACGAAAACAAGGAGTCTTTTCTTAAAAAATCCCAAGATACATATTGCTCACTTTTCCAGTTCTGTTGAAAGAATTTCGTCTAGATTAATCGTTGCTGGAGAACCACACTTACATTATACCATAATTTTCTAACAGGTACAAATTTTAGAATAATTGCCGACTACTTTCTACCTGGGCTGAACCAGAACCATCACAAGCTGCAGCGAAAATGAATCACTGGTGACTATGAGGGACACAGGTACTAAAATTAAAATGTTAGTAAGATTTAAAATATTGGTGAATTAAAATCCCAACCCAGAACAGAGCGATATGTGTTAGAAAAAAAAATCGAATGAATAAAATAAAGAAAAATACACGTATATCCCAAATATATGAACATGTAAAGCAAAGAAAAATACACGTATATACCAAATATATGAACATATCAACATAAATATGTATGTATAGGCCTATACGAATGGTTAAGTATATCTTAGTTTAACCAGACCACTGAGCTGATTAACAGCTCTCCTAAGGCTGGCCCGAAGGATTAGATTTATTTTACGTGGCTAAGAACCAACTGGTTACCTAGCAACGGGACCCACAGCTCATTGTGGAATCCGAACCACATTATAACGAGAAATGAATTTCTATCACCAGAAATAAATTCCTCTAATTCTTCATTGGCCGGTCAGAGAATCGATCGCGAGCCCAGCAGAGAGCTACCCAAGAACGATACCAACCCGTCCAATGAGGAACCTATACGCATGGATAAACATTAAGATCGAAGCGAGTGGGCAGACACGTACGTCTTTTGTTCGCATGTTGTTCCTCGCAGTGAGCATTCAGGGAGCATTCTTAAACATTCTGAAATCTATGAAATCGCTTCCACAGACGAGAAAATGCACTTGGTACCATTCTGGTGAACTGGTACAATACATGTACACAATACCGGGGTCTAAGCGATGTCACACAGGGCATCCGATCGGGACTACAAAGTCTACCCCAAAAGCCAAATCAAAGTCCTTCAAACAAGAAGGCATCACGGCGACCCCATATAAAAATGGGAACAAGCTGTGAAGAAGAAGAAGAAGAAGAAGAAGAAGAAAAGAAGGCCATTGTCGGCTTCAGTTATCAAACTGCATGGTAATACAAAAAGGTGTATTTATAGAAAAATGAGCGAAAAAGCAAAACTCATTCTCAGAGCAGAGTGCGTGAACGCAGGCAAATATTTCGACAGGCTGGGAGAGACATTAATTAAAAAATCAAAATCATTCGTACTATTCAATTGCCTGACCGGATTTAATAGTCAAATATTAATCATTTCATCTGATTAATTCCACGGATTGAATTTGGAGCGGCAGTGTGATAAATCTACCGAAATGAGTATGGTTGCTCCTATTTCCGATTTTAAAACTCAAAAGTGCTAGAAATTATTCTTCCTTAATAAAATCCAATAGCAATGTTAATTCAGCGATGAGTTGGGATGTCCCTCAGTTGTTATTATAGTAAAGGATTTTTTATTTCGGTGAAGGAGAGAGGGATTATTCTGGTACGAAGGTAAATGTATTCATTATATGTTCTCTCAACTTCTGGGTTTTTTCTCTCTTTTTGTAGGTATTTCGATGCGTGGTATCTCTCTCTCTCTCTCTCTCTCTCTCTCTCTCTCTCTCTCTCTCTCTCTCTCTCTCTCTCTCTTCGTGATCACAAAAATTATTTGTAATTTTAAACTCCTCAGTATTGTTGATAATTCAAGACTTTTTCACGGCATATTCGTGAAGTTTTATTTATTACTTTTAGCCAGTAATCGTTTTATTATTAATGTTTTAATCTGTACCCTGTTGATTGGTGTTAATATCTATATCAGCACTGCAGAGATACAACCAAATATGTATATATATGCAATATATATATATATATATATATATATATATATATATATATATATATATATATATATATATATATATATATATATATATATATATATATATATTATTGATGGATACCAGAAGGATTGACAGGGAAGAGCAGTGTGGGTTAAGTTAGATGGGGAATAGTTTGAATAGATCAAAGTTTTACAGTGAAGTTTGAGAGTAGAGACAAGGCTGTGTTTGGTCTAAAGACTTAAGAAAACCTTCCGCCACAGCTGGTAGCGATAATAGTTAAAAGTGCTGATGATTTGTGGATGGAGTGGCAATAGATATAAGGACAAGTTAAATTATAAAAAGGGAGTCATGAATGGAGCGTGAAATGAGTGATGTTGCAAAGACTGCTCAAAGATACTGAAAGTGTCTGAAAAAAAGTTGAAATGAATGGTGGCAAAAGAAAGTTTTTAAAGTGAAAATGGAAAGCAAGATGATGAAACAATGGATGAAAGGATGAAACCGGTTGAATCACATTTCATCGAATCACACAGATATTTGTAAGTAAATAAAATGAATGATAGTAGGGTGGGAGAAGATGAGTCACAGAATAAGTAAAGGAATGAATGTAGCAGGATGTCTGCACAGTGTTCTATAAAACAACGTTTATGAAAAGCAGTTGGAGTGTGTGGATTTGAGAGCCAGCTCTCCTTCAAGACGCATGGATGCTGAACGTAATTAAAGTAACAAAAATGAAGCTGTTCAGATGAATCGTTTCCGTGTATAACGTGTATGGAGGATTAAAATGGTAAAAGTGCTAAAACAAGGTTCAGTGTTCTGAGATGGCTTGGTCAGGTGAAGAAAATTACAGGTCAGTAGGTTGATGGAAGGGGTGTAAAGTAAGGGAGTGCTGGACGGAAGTGCCGGAGATAAGTAGTGGAAGAGACACAGGAACAGAAATGACTTTATATCCTTAAGTGATATGTGACATTAAAGAACATGGTGACTGGCAAGCTGCTAGAATGCCTTTTGCATAAGAGTATAGGCAACTTCTCTCTTGGTATTTTCTTGCAAAGAGCATCAACCTTTGATAAGTGGGTAAAATATGAATTTAACAGTAACTGTTCACTTATTTTTTCTATATTAGTGGAAACGCTTTGAAACTGAACATAACTTGGTGCCTCTTTTCGTTAGTAATACGTTTATAAACCGAGAGATTCTTAGCACTTCCATTTACCAAAGACTGGGGGCCATTTCTAAACTGTTATCATCCATTTATGTGCTAGAATCCCTGCAATATTCATTAGTTAAATACACAAAAGGATAGCCATTTACTTGCAGGGCACACTACCTAGCTTACTAAGGCCTCTTGGTTTTAATCAAGGTGATCTGCCAGTCACCTAGAGATAAAGACAAAGATACAAGGCACTGAAGGCCCTAAGCCTATCCATCATCCAACTGGCTCTGATTTAAGTGCTCTTCCTGCGCAAGATCTCAGTTCTCAACTGTGGATCTAGCCTTTAACTGAAGATGTACCAAACTGCAGGGCAATAGGTGCTTGTACCCTGACCTCAGAGCTCTAATCCGGACACTACCAGTCGGGTTAGCTAGACCTAATGCTCACCGGGGGAAAGGATGCAACTTCCTGTGAATTACCCAGATTGTATAAGCACGTAGTAAAGGATATTTACATTTAGATGTGCTAGGACAAAAGAACAGTGGATGTGAACAAAGACATTGACACTAGAAAGGAGTTTGTATTTATTGTAAACTCAAAACCCAGTCATATTTTTCCTTATGTACATTTTTACTCGATACCCCATTATTGCTAAGAAATTAGTATTCACACCAGTGGTTGTAAGAGCGATACGTACATATAGCCCTAAATACACTTTTGATGAAGTACGGTAGATCTGAATGTGAATTAAGCAAGGAAGTAAAATATACTGATGGTGTCTTAGTCAAAACATTGAGAAAAAAAACTCTTAGCATAAATAACGAAAAATTACTTATATTTGCCATCACACGTGCACACACGCACACACACACACACACACACACATATATATATATATATATATATATATATATATATATATATATATATATATATATATATATATATATATATATATATATATATATATATATATATATATATATAGCCTATATATCTAATATACAGTACAAGATATATATATATATATATATATATATATATATATATATATATATATATATATATATATATATATTATCTTGGTCATTACAGGTGCGAGATCTCCCACAGTGCGTTCAAAAGTGTAATTGTAGCGCCAGATGCGATCTCTTTGATCTGAATTAATTTTCTGGGAGTTGTGTGGGCGAGAAAGGCGCGTTCAAAGAGCTGCGATGTTCGTCTGATCAAGTTTTCGTTCCAGAAAAACATTTTGTTTTCAAAATGGAGTTTTAAGCACAGCGATAAACTGTCTTTCTGAGAAAAACTGGTTGTAGAGCAAAAAAAGATTTCAAAAATTTTAGAAAACGGAATTTCGATAGGAATAATATATTTAAGTTCGAAGCCGCGTCATTGTAAAAAAAGAAAAAACGACTCACAATAATGAATTTCTATTACAGAGCGCTGCCAAAAGGATTTAAAGTGAAATGTGTGTGCATAAATTATATATATATATATATATATATATATATATATATATATATATATATATATATATATATATATATATATATATATATATATATATATAGCCATCTCGAGCAGCTGAGGCCCTCACAAATGTACCATTAGACTGATATACAAAGATGGTGAGATTTCCTTCATACACACATACACACACCCAGACACACACACACACACACACATATATATATATATATATATATATATATATATATATATATATATATATATATATATATATATATATATATATATATATATATATATATATAAATAAATAAATATAATTTATGCACACATATTTCCATAAAAATCCTTTTTCCAGTGCTCAGTAATAGAAATTCATTATTGTGAGTCATTTTTTTTCTTTTTTACAATGACCCGGCTTCGAACTTAAATACATTATTCCTATCGAAATTCCGTTCTAAAGTTTTTGAAATCTTTTTTTTGCTCTACAACTAATTTTTCTCAGAAAGACAGTTTACCGCTGTGCTCAAAACTCCATTTTGAAAACAAAATGTTTTTCTGGAACGAAAACTTGATCGGAAGAACATCGCAGCTCTTTGGACGCGCCTCTCTCGCCCACACAACTCCCAGAAAATTAATTTAGATCAAAGAGATCGCATCTGGCGCTACAATTACACTTTTGAACGCACTGTGGGAGATCTCGCACCTGTAATGACCAAGATAATAACTACAAATGTGGCCGCAACTACTGTTAAAGCAGATATGACGGACCGCGGAAATTGTTTTCAGAAGATGGAAGTTTATGTAAACGGATTCAAGGAGATATTTCGCTCCAGGCAAATTGCCCGGAATGGTCTAAATATTTTTTGTGAACCGCAACGAGGACGGAATTCCAAAGGACTATTTGGAAGACTGCAGAATATCATGCAACTGATTTGAATTAATAAATCAATTATAATTCGCTCTTTTACAAGTCTGAAGTAAGGATGTGAAAGTCATTACTGTTGGCAATAAAGTCTTTAAAATACTTTAAGTAAATCTGTGAGTAGGCTGAGGGAATAAAGAATATCAATACATTACAAGAAATAAAATCTGTAATATATTTCAATCCTATTTTTTCAGCCCAATAAATCTGACAGCAGACGTCCTTCAGTATTGGAACAAAAGACACTGACATTGAAAGACTTCGATGTATTGTCTAGCCATGAGATCGACCAATATTATGTTATATTTCAAGTCAACTAAAGGAATCCCAGCAAGTTTTTACACTTACGAATATAAAATATAAAAGATTTTAATTTAATTACCCAATCTTGTCATACGTTGGAAAAATACAATTGCCAAACATCCTAGTCCTATTATGAAGAAATTTTGAACAGTTACCCCAAATCTATCACTAGAATTGCTGCTGCGGCAATTGAAGGATAAACTTTATTTGCCCACTTTAGTTTGGTAATGACTGTGCAAGTTGGCCTATTACCATAAATTACGTTGATTAGGAATTCTTTCGGTTGTCTGACCTCTTGTTTATTCAAATAACCTGAAACTGAGTTCCTGCCAATCTTCATTTTGTGAGAGTGGCTACCGGATTCATTAACATAATCTAAGTATCCAAATTCTAATAATTTTATAGAACCAATAAATGATCCAATAACAGTTCCTGAGAAATAAGTTCACAGAAGGGGAAGGTGTAATTTACGGCCTTCTGTTGAAACGCAAGAACTGACTTACATTCTTTATCGAGTGCAGTATATAATTATGTCTTTCAATATCGTTAAGTTTAGTTTATGAATTTTCCCCTAATGTTAATCTGCGCGTTTGAGTCTTCCACAGATTATTGGAATTAATTAGCCTATAACTTCTGCGTTTCTCATTTACAATAACTTGAGCCCTGATTTAATGGTATAGAACTAACACTGATTGCCACCTAATTAAGAAAGACGAATGATGAAACGCTTCAGATACATACGAAAATTTGCTATTTATAATAAGCAATAAAATGATTATGAAGTACAATTAGTGTATCAAAAGGAGAAACGGAAACATTACATCATATAATTGACTGGAATACAAAAGTATAATACATCATTTGTAAAAACTAGTGCATGACATAAAAGCGTTATCACGTGCCGTATATATGAATCGGAGAAAATAATGAGTCAGAATTAACTCTAGTGAAAGAGAGGAAAAAGTTGCACTGCGTAAAAAAGATTTTGTCAGATGTAAATAACTTTCCTTGATACGCACTTGGGGAGGGTGTTGGCACAAGGGCAGGCTTACCATGCCCGATTCATCTTCCCATCTGGATAAAGAAAAGGAAATATCAGTCTGCCTCCTCCGTGCTGATATACCGTTGGCAATTTCTCTTACCGTTGACTCTCTCTCTCTCTCTCTCTCTCTCTCTCTCTCTCTCTCTCTCTCTCTCTCTCTCTCTCTCTCTCTCTCCCTTGCTATGCACGTGTATTTCTTAAAAGAAAAACTCTGTGATAGTAAATGCTTCTGTGTGTGTGTGTGTGTGTGTGTGTGTGTGTGTGTGTGTGTGTGTGTGTGTGTGTGTGTGTGTGTGTGTGTGTAGCCTCAAATACTTCATCCTGTCCTTTCAGGGTGACTACATTAATTTTCCGACTTTCTTTGACCATGTCAGAGCAGCTCAGGGACTTCAATCAGCGCTATCTTTCAAACAACCAGAATTAGAATCTCTCAACAGGAATGGCGAAGTTCTTGCCATCAAATGCATTTATTTTACCGTCGCGTCGTTACGAATCATACTCAGTGTTTATTCTGAAGTTAAATCATTTTACGCAAAATGAAAGATTGACAGAAAAGAAATACACTATTTACATCTCTTCTAGCACGAAACACTTTCCTTTTCGTTTTTGAAAAGGAACTCATACACATCAACTATTTAATTCCGGGAAAGGTAACATCTCTTTTTACCACTACTAAATAATTCAGTTTTGACCAGAATCTCGTACAACAACCGGATATGCAAGCGCCCGTTAGGATCGGAAGCCTTTAAATCGTATACATAAATACATTCGATCCTTTACATGATAAATTTCCCATGTTCTTTATTTGCTTATTACCTCGAGCTTAAAGCGGGATTGTTATGCTTCAGAGTAATGGCACCAGATCCCTTTTTGCCTGGCGTTTTCTATGCTGCTTTTTTTTTTAATCATATCGAGCCTACACACTATCGGATCCCTTGTATTTATTTACTAGAAAAAGCATTCATACTCATTCTAGATAAATCTCCCCGGCTCTTTGGTTTTAGTTTTGTTTTCTTGCAATGTCGATCATCCAGAGGCTCAAAATACTTTTGCAAAATATCCATTGCACGAATGTTACATACGTTGTCATACTTTCAATTTACTTTCTCTCCGCTTTTGTTCCTCACTTAAATTGCTTCGTCACCCAAGACAGAAATGGAAGGTTACCTTTACACATTCCATTTGATCCTCTTCTTTGTCTCATGTCCAATCCAACCTCATTTTCCGTAAAATTTCTCTCTCTCTCTCTCTCTCTCTCTCTCTCTCTCTCTCTCTCTCTCTCTCTCTCTCTCTCTCTCTCTCTCTCTCTCTCTCTCTCTGCATGGAAAGTGATGGAACTAAAAAGTAAGATAGAAAATGCAGTACAAAAGATTATACAATCAAAAGAAAACGAAAAATGGAACCTAGAAGAAATGACACTACAAAATATCAAGCAAAACCCTAAAATTTTTATTCATATGCAAAAAAGATGAATAAAATAAGAGTAGAAATAGGCCCTCTAAGAATTGAAGGGCGATTAACGAATGAAAAAAGGAAATATGTAACATATTAGCAGAAAGATATAAGAGTGAATTTACACCTAGAATTGACAATGAAGATAATGATACAGAAATAAGAGATGAAAATACTGAATACTTTTGACAAAGTAGGAAGATGGATAAAAGAATTTTTGCAAAACAGAAAACAGATAGTGATTGCAAACGATGAGAAATCGGATGAAGCTACGTAATATCCAGTGTACCACAGGGTACGGTGTTAGCTGCATTGCTGTTTGTGATTATGATTGCAGACATAGACAGTAATGTTAAGGACTCAGTAGTAAGAAGTTTCGCAGATGACACAAGAATAAGTAGAGAAATTGCTTGTGATGAAGATAGGAACTCGCTACAAAGAGACCTAAACAAAATATATAAATGGGCAGAGATAAATAGGATGGTATTTAACTCTGATAAATTTGAATCAATGAACTATGGTGATAAAGTAGGAATGCTATATGCATATAAAGGACCTAATAATGAGACAATCACAAACAAGGAAGCAGTTAAAGACCTTGGTGTGATGTTGAATAGGAATATGTTATGCAATGATCAAATAGCAATTCTATTGGCAAAATGCAAAGCAAAAATGGGAATGTTGTTCCGGCACTTCAAAACAAGAAAAGCTGAACACATGATTATGCTTTATAAAACGTACGTACGTAGTCCACTTGAATATTGCAATATAATATGGTACCCACACTACCAAAAGGATATTGCACAAATAGAGAGTGTACAAAGGTCATTTACAGCTAGAATAGAAGAAGTTAAGGACCTTGACTACTGGGAAAGACTACAATTCTTAAATTTATATAGTCTTGAAAGGAGAAGAGAACGCTACATGGTAATTCAAGCATGGAAACAGATAGAAGGAATTACCGAAAACACCATGGAACTAAAATTATCAAAAAGAGCAAGCAGAGGTAGATTAATAGTGCCAAAAAACTATACCAGGAAAATTAAGGAAAGCACACAAGACATTAATCCACCACGCACCAGCATCGATAATGCAGCGTCTATTCAATGCGCTACCAGCTCATCTGAGGAACATAACAGGAGTGAGCGTAGATGTGTTTAAGAACAAGCTCGACAAATATCTAAGATGCATCCCAGACCATCCAAGACTGGAAGATGCAAAATATACCGGAAGATGCGTTAGCAACTCTCTGGTAGACATCAAAGGCGCCTCACACTGAGGGACCTGGGGCAACCCGAACGAATTGTAAGGTCTGTAAGGTAAGGTCTCTCTCTCTCTCTCTCTCTCTCTCTCTCTCTCTCTCTCTCTCTCTCTCTCTCTCTCTCTCTCCAGTAACATCCAGCCCAAGTGAACGAACCCCCTTGAACTCGTACATTTCATTCAGTCCTACTTTTCATAAATGTAATTTCTCTCTTTTTGTTATACGCAATCCCGTGAATCTCCCTTCTAGAATTTTTTTTTCTATGATCTACAACCTAGAGATGGTCTAAATCTGTGTACATCGATGCTGATCCTATTCGTGAGGAAATATTTTGCGTTCCATCTCTTTTTTTCCTCGCAATTCCAGCCAGTAGACAATCGAGTGCTTACATACATTATCACTCACATTTGATCGAGTTCTTGTTCAATATTCAGTGTCTTTCTTTTTAAGCCCTTAATAAGAGCACTGGAATTTCTCCAGTTCTCTTATCCGCTTGAGACTTGAAATATTTCCATATCGCATTCATTTCATTTTCTCTCTATTCGTTCCTTTTTTTTTTCATACGCACTACGACACAAATATACAGAAATCATACAACTCCGTAATCGTATCAATCCTGTTATCAATATTTTCTTCTAATCCATTCTTTATGAAACCTTAATCAGAGTCAAAATGCCTATATACTTCCTTGAACCACTTCTCGAAAAATTTTTCCTCATAATTTTCAACATTTTCCCTCTCATATCTTTGCACATATGGCTCACTCTTAATTAGTTCCTCAGTTCCTTTCCTTTGTTTATTTGTGTTCAGCGTCACCGTAACCGCTGAGCACAGTTTCTCGCCGCTTCGAGAAGACCCCAATCTCTCATTTCGGTCTCCGAATTTCTCGCGGCCCTTTGTCCTCGCGGGCAGAGATAAACAGATATATCAAAGCTACCGGCTCTATAAGAACACCGTCTTGACAGAAAACCTGACTGTGCAGCTTTAGCGTGCATTTATTCCTTATTTAGGGCGAATGGGTGATGGCCAAATGCTGAGAGAGAGAGAGAGAGAGAGAGAGAGAGAGAGAGAGAGAGAGAGAGAGAGAGAGAGAGAGGTCAGGGTAAACTCTATGGAAATAGTCAGCGAAAATGAGGCGTGTGAGTTCACTTACTTATAGGCCTACAATTGTAAGCAGAGAAAGGCTTCGGTCCCTCCTTAAAGTACGCATAAAGTACGGAAACATAGAGGAAGGATATGAGTATAGACAAAATCCAAAGTCAAAATGTCTCAAGTAAGTAAAAGGTGGGACAGGCTTCATCAGGACACAGCAGCTGTCGCCATCACCCGGCTTTTTGTTGTAACTGCGGCAGAACTGGCTAATTTTGCATTGCCAGTTCCGAAGGCCAAGGATTTGAATCAGGAAGCACGAAAGAAGGCGCGAAAATTCAAATGGGAAAAAGAAAGTCTTTGAACTTTTAGTAATCTTATAACTACTACGGAAATCATGTTATGGTACTGAAATTCAACTTTGCGCTCGTTAATACTTGGCTTTTATAAACACATACTCTCATACACAACATATATATATATATATATATATATATATATATATATATATATATATATATATATATATATATATATATATATATATATATATATATATATATATATATATATATATATATATATATATATATATTCCGAGCATATTCTGAGCTTCAAACGGGCATAATTTCCACAGTGACACGTCATATTTAAATCATTTTCTAAAAACAACTGTTACTCTTCACATCTCTGATGGAACAGTTAATTTTCTAAGTAATATTTTTTCAGCGCTTAGAATAACGTCAGAATCCAATGGAGTTAATGTATATTTCGTTGTCATGTGTCATAAATGCATGTTTCTTACATGAATGCCACTTCAGCCCAGAGCACTTAAAATCATTATGGTCATTTTAAATTTGTTGTGGAAAACCCTCCGTCTGGTCGATTTCGGAGGTTTCGAGACACCCTTCAGGAACTTATGCTGTTTTTCGTTGTTTATAGATACAAGGCCTTTGTTTATAAACGCAAGTCCAAATCGATTCCCGTGGGTTGTCAGTCAACGCACTGGCTGCATTTTAAAACCTAATGAATTTCCAGCCATATGAAACTTCCGTTTCACGTAAATTTTTCTTCTTTGAGAATCTCTTTACGGCAAGAAATTGTCGCCTTCCTTAAACAATCGAACTACTTCCAAACCATCAAATATACCTAACGCCTAATATTGACTTTCTCTCTCTCTCTCTCTCTCTCTCTCTCTCTCTCTCTCTCTCTCTCTCTCTCTCTCTCTCTCTCTCTCGTCCCGTTTTGCTCTTTTTTCTACAGTGCTTCTGTCATTTTCTTTAAGTATTTTTGTAAATCCTCAGCAGTTTTCAGTTAAAGCTCTGAACACCAAGTTTTGCCATCATTTTTAGTTTTTTTGAAAAGAAAACTATTGTGCCGTCTTTGTCTGTCCGTCCGCACTTTTTCTGTCGCACTTTTTTCTGTCCGCCCTCAGATCTTAAAAACTACTGAGGCTAGAGGGCTGCAATTTGGTATGCTGATAATCCACCCTCCATTCATCAAGCATACAAAATTGCAGCCCTCTAGCCTCAGTAGTTTTTATTTTATTTAAGGTTATTAGCCATAATCATGTTTCTGGCAACGTAACAACACAGGATACCACGGCCGGCTGCGAGTTTCATGGGCCGCGGCTCATACAGCATTATACTGAAACCACCTATAGATAGATCTATTTTTGGTGGCCTTGATTACGCGCTATACAGAAAACTCGATTGCACCGAAGAAATTTTGGCACATTTTTTAACTTGTTATTTTCTTTACCTACATGTTTACACTAAATTATACATAATCTTTGTAAATGCAAACACCTAACTTCTGCTTCTAATTTTCTTTTTTTTTTTTTGCATTTAGCTATTAAAAACCGACTTTTAAATCATGATTAATTTATTTTCTCTTTAGGCTCATTTTTTAAGACTGTACAAATTCCTGATTTTACAATATTTTCATGTTTTACTTGCTTTTACTTGACTTCTGCATCTGTCTCCTTGTCTGTCTGTTTGGGTCAAATCCTGTATCTCAATTTTCGACCTGTTCCCTACATCCAATGGACTTGAAATTTTGCATGGTTACTCAGTCCCAGTGACAATACAACCTTACATGACCAGTAGGCCAGCAGTGACCTCTGGTGAACCTACAGTGACCTCTCCCAGTATCTCAAGATTTATATGAAACTCTTCAGATTTTTCATAGCTTCCCCATACCCACCCCAGCACACAAGTGTTAATTTAGCTGTGTCCTCCCCTCCCCTTCCCACTTCCCTCTCCCTTCCCCTCCACTTCCACCTTCCCTTCCCATTCCCCCCTCCCCTCCCTTTCCACCTTCCCTCCCCTCCCCTCCCCTTCCACCTCCCACCCTTCCCCTTCCTCTCCCCATCCCCCTCCCCTTCCAGCGCACATGATCAAGTGTTTAGTTGTGTCCTCCCCCCTCCCCTTTCTTCTCCCATCCCCTTCCACTTCCACCTCTCTCCCCTTCTCCCACCCATTCCCTCCCTTCCCCTTCTCCTCCCCTTGCCCTTCTCCTTCCTCTCCCCCTCCCCTCCCCCTTCCAGAGCATACTGTCAAGTGTTAATTTAGCTGTGTCCTCCCCTCCCCTTCCCTCTTCCATCCCCTCCACTTCCCCTCCCCTCCCCATTCATTTCCCCTTCCCATCCCCTACCCCCTCACCCTCCTCTTTCCCCTTCAACCCCTCCCCTACCTTCCCCTCACCCTCCCCTTCCCATTTTCTACTCTTCCTTCTTCCATCCCCCCTTCCCTTCCCCTCATCTTCTCTCTTCCATCCCCTCCCGTTTCCCTTCCCTCACCTTCCTACTCCCCTTCCTCTTCCCTCCCTTCCCCCTCCTCCCATTTCCCCTTCCCCTCACCTTCCTACTCCCCCTCCCTTTCCCTCTTCCCTCCCTTCTCGTCCCTTCCCCCTCCCCGTAAAAGGATATCAATGTCGTTAACTACAATCATAAACTGGTTACAATTTCTGTCAAAACTAAAAAGTATAAAATAAAAAAATATAAAATTTTTTTAAAAGATGCTTTCATTAAAATGTACTAAAAAGTAAAATATAATTTTTTTGAGACACGCCAGGGATTTTCTTACAATTAATCATGTCTACAAAAATAAAGGCGTGGACCTCAAACATGGAAGGAAATTCTACAAGAAAAGATATATAAATTTTTTTTATTTCCTGTAGCATTTCCTTCCATGCTTGGGCCCTCACGCTTTTATTTTTGT
>NC_089744.1:21237500-21255000 GCF_040412425.1 Macrobrachium rosenbergii
ACAGAGAAAAGAAAAATTACGATTTTAAAATATAAGGTTAGATTATGCATTAAATCACAATCTTCGCTATAAAATTTAGAGGAAACGACATTTTTTTTTTTTAAGATATAGCCAGTAAAGCTTGGCGTGATTCACGTGTGTACCTGAAAGCTTCTAAGACTTGCCACTTAAATGACCTATACTAATAGTCAATCCTTCTCTCATCTTTCTGGCATGTAAAAAAGGGAAATACCAAATTAAGTTCTTTACTACACTTGCAACAAATAATATCGAATCTAAAGATCATGTGTTAAAATTATTTGATCTTCGAATGGTTGTATTTTTAAAAGCCCCAAAGATCTGTTACAATTATTTTAACCAGACGGTATTGCATAATATATTGCAGCCTTATAGCTTCGAAGACATGTTTTTTTAGGTTTTTAAGAAATGTAATAAATATGTGAAGCTTTAAACAAACAATATAGACACCAATTATTCTGTGAACTAAATAGTATTTGACTCAAGTCTTCATAAAACTTAGAGGCTGACTAAAAGAATTTCAGGTTCGCCGTTTGATGATGAATTATGACAAAAGGACAGCCATAAAAACGGTCAGAGAGAGAGAGAGAGAGAGAGAGAGAGAGAGAGAGAGAGAGAGAGAGAGAGAGAGAGAGAGAGAACTAATATATGAGAAAAATATCATGAATGGAAGAGGAAGAAGAAACGAATTTATGTGACATTTAAAAGATAAATTCACTCGCATATACACAAAGAGAGAGGAGAGAGGGAGAATGTGAAAAGGACAGCGACAGAGAGGACCAGGCTGGGGGTGGTATTATATTTACAAATGTCATCTTTATTTAAGTTCAGAAGGGGTGTAAGGATTTGTTTGTGTGTGCGAAAGAGAGAGAGAGAGAGAGAGAGAGAGAGAGAGAGAGAGAGAGAGAGAGAGAGAGAGAGAGAGATGCAATGCAATGAATATGGCATCACTGTTAGAATGACAGAGTGGAGGTCTTGCGAATGTCATGTTACATTCTGTTCGAATTCATATTTTGTAAATATGAAAGCATAGAGGATGCTAAAGTGACAATCAGATAGAGCAGACAGAAAAAGAGAGAGAACTCTGATTTGTTTATTTGTTCAATCTCAGACTGGGAAATGTCTTGTTAGCTCTCAGATGAAGATTTGTTTTGTCTTGCACACACACCGAAAGTCGCTTTGACGTTGTTTTGGGCATGAATCGAGTGTGATTTTGGGCCCAGAATAGGTGGTACTTTGATGTTATTTTATACACAAACTAGATACTCTTTTGAGTCATGTGCTTAGACAAGATGTTGCTTTGATATAAGTTTCCTGGCTCCTGCTCCGAAACATGTTATTTTTTTATCTTAAACAGGAAATGCGCCCCTTTTGTTTGGAACATGCTACACCGCGTGCAGACAGAACTGGAATTCCATTATTTTGTGCACAGATACAGTGAGGGTAAAATTGAGAGAGAATATGGGAAGAAGAAAAGCCCATAAAAAACCTTCGTAATGTGAATAAAGCTTAATCATTCGTCTTCACAGGTACTGTTAAAAAGCTATACTTGGCTTAATTGCTGTGGACAAGATGCACAAGTTATGTCTGCGCTTCAAGCTGAAAATTGCTTGAAAACCGCAAAAAGTAAACATGTACAATACTTGTTTTTCTACAAAGTTTCAAGTGTAAAACCGTATGAAAATTAACAACATTAATAATTAATGAATGTTTGCTACAAATGTATAACTTCCATACAAACTTAAGGCTGAATGCGGATTGAAAACCAGCAATAATTGCTGCCGCGCTATAAAAAATATATGTAACATTCATTTAAACACGCATTGAGACCTTAAGAAATTGCCTCAAAACCAAAGCATCTTTGATCACATCTTAAAAGAAAAGAATCCATTCCAGTATACAATAACACCCGATGTCTTACATACAAATATTTAGGGGCAATATATTTATCCACGTTTTATCACATAATCCATCGTTCCCATATCAGTCACGCTTTGATGATTACAAATGAAAAAGTTTGATTGATTTAATCCAATTTTGAATTCGGCACTATCCGGTTTATCATGAATATCCCTTACATATGCCTACATAAATTTATTATACAGTATGTATGTATATATATATATATATATATATATATATATGTATATATATATATATATATATATATATATATATATATATATATATATATATATATATATATATATATACAATTACCTTCTTATTCTTTCACCATGCAAAGCAACTTTTTCATTTGCCATATTTCGTTTAATAATTTCTTTTCTGTCCATTCGGAATTTTGTTTGTTTAATAACCCAGGTTATTTATTTCTCCTTTTCGGGATATATGTATATATATACAGTATATATATATATATATATATATATATATATATATATATATATATATATATATATGTGTGTGTGTGTGTGTGTGTGTGTGTGTGTGTGTGTGTGTGTGTGTGTGTTGAAGGGCCTTTGGCCTTACCTGAGTTCAGCTGGTATCCTGCAGCTGGCAGCCGTCAGTTCATTTCTCTCTCTCTCTCTCTCTCTCTCTCTCTCTCTCTCTCTCTCTCTCTCTCTCTCTCTCTCATTTACCTATTCTGTCTAAGGTGTGTAAATCAAATCCTAAAATTACAAAACTAAAATTTATCAAACAAGTTTAACAACGAATCATGTAAAAGGAAATTATGGAATATGGATATTAAACCCATTAAACATTACCCCGAAGCACAGCAAATAATTGCACCTCAGATATGATGCGTGGGGATCATTTCCTGTCCCCCACCAAGTCTCTAAACTAACCCTCATTTCAGTTAAGTCTGTTACACTTAACTTTCAAAGTCATTTCTGTCATTGGTTCCATTTTAAACGACCACTTCCCACATCGGCCATTTTAAATGCTCACTTATACCGGAGCATATCTTCCTCAATTAATCACGGGTCCATTGAAATATTTCTGTACAAGAGAGAAGGAACCATATTCATTAGAAATCATTGTTCCCCAAATTTACAAACACACAGAACCGCATGAAATAAATGTTAAATCATAATAAAAAACGTAATTAAGTTTCAAAGGAAGGCTCAAAAAGTTAGTAAGGTCAACACTTAGTTTCCACAGAGGGAACCTCAATTCCCTAGTGTTCCAAACACGTACAGGCACTTTCGTCTTATACGCAGGAATGACTCTTCGCCAGAGCCCTCACGCCTTGGGGATTTTGTAACAAACGTATCCACGCATATATTTCCGTTTACACACCCACGAACCGATTATAACCGGACCAAAAGATTCCATGCTTCAATGACGGAAATTTCCATCCTTCACCACGTGACACTGCACCCAGGGCTCTCCGAACAACGTTCAGGTCACCGATCAATCAAATGCTGAATTTACTTTCGTTCTCATGTGGACAGAATCTCCGTGGTTTCCGAGCGCCTCCGGAAAGATTGACATGGCTCAATCCCAAAATTCAATGTGCGCTAGGCGCTGAGTAAACACTCAAGACACCTGCAAAATCGCTGAACAAGGCAAGCGTTGGTATGTTACAAATACCTCCATATATATTTAACATATATATATGTAAATATATTTAATGCAGCACGAAGGAACGCGTGCTTGAGAATGTCACTGAGTCCACGTCGGAAGGTGTGAAAACAGGGACTTTTCAGGTAGAATAAAGTACAATAGTACTTTTGCTCAAAGTCCCAGTTTTCACTCACCTTCTGACGTAGACTTAGTGATATATATATATATATATATATATATATATATATATATATATATATATATATATATATATATATATATATATATATATATATATATATATACTATATATATATATGTATATTATGCCCTAAAAAACAAGGTCAGATAGGGTCATAACCTCCTTCCACATCTGTTTTAAGAACAGCTCCTAACTAATGATGGATATGACAGCAATCTAATAGAAGGTTGCGTACAGAAACACTTGGACATGAAGCCAGCACACCAGTGACGACACTACCTCACCAAGAAACATCTTACTGTATTACAAAGCCACATATCACAGCCAGTTCAAGGGTGAGGTCAAGTCAATGAAGAGAATAATTGACAGAGGCCAAACACTTATGAATCTTGACAAGAGGATTTCCTTACGTGCCTACTGCTGCCCGGACCTAGTCTGCAACCTTGCAATGAAAAACAGCACAGCCCTCCATACAGAGATGTGGGAGTTGACCAACATAGTATACAAATTTAAATGTACCAAAGAGACACATCAAGCCCTTAGCAATTACTACATAAGTCACACCATTACCACTGCACAGGTGACTGCAAGCTCGCCACAACAAAGGGGCAATATTTCAGCACTACATGGATGACCATGACCGTAAGCCAACACTATGAGAATTATTAGAAAGCACAGAGATCGTGCATAGAGAAGCCCGGTTCCCAGATTGCAAATTGCAGAAGCTGTGAGTATAAATCAACAATGGCCTACAGTAAATATGCAGAGGAACATGGACATTCATGAGAATCTGAAGGGAGACATGAAGGACAGAACATCCCTGGACACGACTACCGATAATGAAGCAAATCAAGACTATCAGATAGAGGCAGGAATCACACCCTTGTCCACGCCTTTTGCTGCAATTTGCGGCATAGGACATGTCCCTCGGAGCACCAGAAATGCCCATGTTACCACCCAGAACCAGTAAGAGAGTGAGATTGCTGACCAATAGAAATTCAGCACCTCTCTGATGTTATGTTTGAAATTCAAATGTCCACATGCAGTAATAAAAACCTTGTATGTCGATTTATAATCCAGTCCTGATGATGCCACTGAGAGATGTGGAGAAACAGTCTGTCAATTAGAAAAAGGAAAAGTGAATGGAAAGAATCTCAAATAATTTTTCCTTATTACTGAGCAATATCCATGAGAACATTTTCCTGAACGTCGTGGGAGACTTTAGCCCTGGATATTGCTATGGCACAGTAAAGACACATAAAAACAATAACCCACTCAGATCTATCATATCACAGATCACATCCCCCACCTACAAAATAGCCGAGACTCTAAATGACATAATCACACCATACATACCGATGAAACACACTAAGATCAGCAACAGAATTCATAGACATCCTGAAAACTAAGCACACAACCAAAGAAATCGCATCCATGGACATCAAAAACCTTTTCACTAATGTGCCTGTAAACACCACCATTGACATAATCCTTAACCACATGTACCGGTCACAACAAACCCCACCACAAATCCAAGAGAAGACCACAAGCAGAAGCATGCTTGAAGCGTGCACAAAAGAAGCACCATTTCTTTCCCAAAAAGGAGAATTATACCTCCAAATTGATGGTGCAGCCATGGGTTCCCCCATGGGCGTTCTTATGGTGAATAAATACATGGCTAATTTAGAGGACACTGTTTTTAATAATCACGAGAAACCAGAAATTTATGCCAGATACATCGATGACATTTTCATTGCAACAAACAACAGACAAGATATTCAGACTTTAAAATTTACCTTCACAGAAAAATCAGTACTAAACTTCACCATAGAACACAGCATAGACCAGAAACTTCCATTTGTAGATGTACTAGTAAACATCGAAACAAACAAATATAACACACAGGTATACATAAAGGCTACTAATATCTGACACTGCCTGAACGGGAGAGGTGAATACCCAGAGGCCTATAAGCGGTCGGTCATCCGTTCATATGTACGGTGGCCTTTCACCCACTGCACCACGTGGAAGACGACACACCTGGGGTTAGACAGAATACAACAGCTACTGACAAACAACAGATTTGAAGACAACACGATACAATCAGAAATACGCAAGTTTTTTTACCAATACTACAAGCAAGGCAACACCACAGACCAACACAACGAGAAGACAGGCCAGCAGATAGCTAACTTTCACAATGAATATAACAATGACAGCAACATCATTAAGAATATTATTAAAAAGAATGTCAAGCCACAAGCCCCCTATACCGACATAAGCATTCGGGTGTACTGCAAACCAAATCTACTGGCATCACTTGTAATGAAAAATAGCACATGAGCACCCACACCTAAGGAGATGACTACCAATGTGGTTTATGAATTCACTTGCCCTGAGGAGGAATGCAGTCCTTCCAGAGAAAACTACATTGGCAGAACATCCACGACTCTCAGACAAATATTACTTGCCCACAGAAACACAGGAGCCATCTTCCAACACTACACAGACAAACATGACAAGAAACCATCATTACAAGACTTGATAAACAACACTAAAATAAAATACAAATGCAATTCATACAGGGACATAATAATAACAGAAGCAGTTTTTATAGCCACAAGCAAACCAGGTTTAAATATGCAAACAGAAGGTGACCGTTCGCTGCCGTCTGCTCGACGGAGAAGGGGATCCAAGGTCAAGATCAACAAAGCAGAGCAGAGCCACGCCAGAATACCACACACAAAGAAATCAATAATTTTATTAGGGATATATATAAGATGTAGAAATAGAATGTAGAACCAATACTGTAGCATAGTTTTACCATGTAATAACATATTATGTAAATATGTAAACAACTAACCACCTCATGGTAAATTGAAAACCAAAATCGTAACCAAGAAATATGGCAACCCCCCACTAATCCGATCCTGCCGGTATAAATGTGTGTATTAGCTCTTGCTTGAAAAAGCCTTAGATTGGGTGAAATGGGGCCATAGCAATAAATGGAAAATACACCACAACTCTGTATACTTATCCAGAACTTTGAAGAATTATTGAAAACATAAGTAAGGTAATATAAAAAACTGTGCATCAAAGAAGTCAGTGCCACAAATGCATAGGTGTTGGAAGGCATCCTGTAGAGCTGCTCTCTGATCGGGGACTGGGGAGCAGTACAGTGGAAGTTTAACATTTCTTGCCGTAGGCAAGGACAGTTTTGCTGGGACTGTACCCACCCTACCAACTCATAGGATGAAGGGCACCTTTGCTTGGTTCCCCTGTGGGGTTCCTCTTCGATGTGACCCCCTGTGGAGGAGACTTTTCACATCTATCACCACTGGGGTCTGAAGAATGGTGCTTGGCAGGTCACTGGCTGGAACAGGGAGAATCCTTGCACTCCCTGTCGCTGGAACCACTCCAGTATCTACTCAACCTGCTCTGGAATTGGGGCAGGGTAACTCCATTGCCTGACTAACCAGCAGAGGAGTGTCTTCTCCAATGTTGCAGGGAGGGGGTGATAGTGCTAGCCCTGGAGTCAGTTCACCTCATTCGAAGAGCTGCACTGTCCTGCTGCTGCTGCACAATGATCTGCTCCTACCACTCACCCTGAACACTAATCTCCATCTCTGTTGCCTTGATGGAGAGGGACCAATGACGTCACTGAGGCGACTGATGGGAAACAGAAACTAGTCCCCCAGCCCTGGGAGATCAGAACTTACCCAGTCTCCAGTACTTAGAGGGAGAGGAAGGGAGCCCAGCGGAATCTGCTCACAACCTCTTCTGAGGTGCACTATTGTCCTCGAAATCTACCTCATTGGAACCAGGAAACTGATCCGACGTTTGTTTTCCACATGTTGGAAGAAGAAAATCGGGCCCTTCTGAAGAGCACCTCTTGATATTTGCTGAAGAGGGTCACCGTCTTTCACAAAGCATGACCTTCTAAGATCTTCTGCCTTAGGACCATTCTCTGCCGTGGGCATAGGGAGAGGTACTGCTGTCGGAGAAGTTATTCCTTGGGGAGGCCTAGGAGAAGTGGGAAGTCCAGGAGGGAAAGGTGGAGGGCTCAGGGTATGCTCTCTTGATGTATTTCCCTTCTCCCAACGATGTTTCCTGTAGAGAGACCACTGGAAAGAAAGCAAACTGACACACTCTTCATACGTGACTTCTCTCGCACACTTATATCCCCGGCATGGAACTCACACAGAATACAGACCTACTGTAATCAGGGACATAAACTTGATACAGGGCTTGCCCTTGCCCATACAGTGATGATATTAAGGTTTCATATCCTCCATCACAGCCATAAACACACACGGTAAATGCAACAGGCCACATGAAGCACACTAGGTGGACATAGGATGTCGTTCATGTGGTAGGGTCACACAAAGGAAACCTGCTCAAAATTCCCTTACCATTAAAAGAATAATAAACTGTGCACTGTCATAAGGACACACGGCTACGGGAGGAGAAAACAGCACTGGAGGGGCAAGAATCTGAAGCAAAAACTAAGAAAGGGCATGAGCATGTGATACATCCACAAGCAAATCTCAACTACGTGAAATGAAAGTCGACAGACAACCGACCAGCTATACAGCTATGAGCAAAATGGACAAGCTACACAAAAGCATCTCAGGTTAATATGTTCGGTGAGCATTTCTTTTTTAAGTCAGCAGACAGCCGCAGCACATTGTGGCGCTGGGTAGCCTACTCTCCATCTATGAAAGCATAGGTTCATATTCCTGTCAGAACAACTTGTATTTCTAATGACGAATTTGAAATCGTAGAGCAATCTGCTGATGAAACCTCTCCATGTTCTCGATTCATTAACCACCAAACAACTGGTTCCATCACTGGACAGTCATTCTTCTTCTGCCCCCTCTAATTATGGCTTAAGATGTTTCTTCATTCTTTTGGTGCTCTTTTTGGTCACTCAGCTTCCATATTTTGAGGCATTAGGTTGGCTCTAATCTCATGTTTCTATTTTCAGTATCTATGTTCCTAACATTAATAAAATTTTACTGAATCATATGTGCAGATTTTAATTGCTGTACTTTAGTATTTTACCCCTGATGATGAAGCCATGCCTTGAGACATTGACTGGAAATAAACTTGGAACAGCCATCACGTCCTTTTCGTCCTCCTATTTATACTATGTATTCGACTTTCTAAAAGTCAACACTTTCCCAATCATATTTTTCTATCTATCTATCTAAAAATATATATATATATATATATATATATATATATATATATATATATATATATATATAAATATATATTGATTTTGGGACCTCATTACCTCTCAGGCCCGTACCTAGTTGTGGGGGGGGTCGAACGACCCCGCCCCCAAAATTTCTGGAAATCCATACTTTCTGTGAAAATTCTGTTAACTAAAGCCAGTACTTTGAATAACATCTAATCGGGTAGAAGGGCATAGACCGCATGCCCAGGTTTTCTTCTTGATATGACTAAAATAACATTTTCAAGTATTTCATCTTGTATATACATATATATGCAATGACATATAGAAGAAAAGGTCCAATTTTCATAAAAACAACCCCCCCCCCATAAAAAAAAACTCTGGGTACGGGCCTGCCTCTGTACTTTAAAAGAACATACTATGAGGAAAGTAACAGTATTTCCATATTGATACCTTACACATATGAATGATCCATGACTGAAATCTCGTAATAGCAGCTAGACAGAACAACTTCTTAAGTTCTATCCATCTATCGATCTTTGACGCGTTTTTTCTGTAACTTGAATTATTCAAACCTGACGAATAATTATAATAACACCTTATATGTCTCAGTGTCTGTCTTTCAAAAGGCAAGAAATCTACTAGACGGGAGGCATCAAAAAACTTTTAAACTTGTGCCTTGTGGTCCAAGTGTTGACAATTCTTATATATACCATTAGACGACTTCGTTATTCCGGTCAATATAAGCAAATATTTTATGACTCGCTCGACATAATCTTCATTGATTATTCATGGTGAGAAGGACAGATATTCTCAGATACAAGTATAGAAATTCAATAAATGAAGTTTAGATTAAACATACCTGCCCTAGTTTCTTGGCAGACTTTCTTTGATTTTTACTTGCACGACAACTACATAGATATGTGTAGTGGATATGCAGGCATTTATATACAACGTGACAAGACACACACACACACCCATATATATATATATATATATATATATATATATATATATATATATATATATATATATATATATATATGTGTGTGTGTGTGTGTGTGTGTGTGTGTGTGTGTGTCTGTGTGCGCATGAGCATTCCAGCTCTCAGGCCTGGTAAAGTGGAAAAAAGAAACAAATGTTTTTCCAGCATGAAAAACCTCTTGCTGGTTTTTTTTTTTTTTTTGAAGTAAGAACTCATTATCATAATTAGGGTTTCGTATCTGCCCCAAACTTTAACCTGATTTCCATAAATAATCTCATGTTGACTCAAAATATGATAAAAACTCTTCAATTTGCGGCAACCATGAAATTAGTGTAGTAGTGGATAAAAGCTCTCCAATTATATTCTCTATTATCTCCAAACAACAAGAACAATTTTGGTGCTTACGGAATAGGTTACTGAATATTGGAGAAAAGTAACTTTTTCTGTCTGGTAACTGAAATTTTTCAGTAAGCCCAGGCTTAAAGGAGTCTCGAACAAGGTATGGCGCGGGAAAGGTCTCGTGTGTGGTTTAACAACGAAGGGATTATTAGTTTGTTTTTAAATCATAAGGTTGGTCAGAAATCATAATTAAAAATGCTCCCGTCCTTAATCTGGCGCAGATAATTTACACTTACGGAGATCTAAGTTCTTATTGTTAGTGCATCTTTTGACTTCTTCAAGATCTCGTCACAGTTTACCTTAATTTCAAAGCTAGGCTGAAAGCTGTCGTCAATAGGGAGGCAAGATACTGACAACTATTGAAGACTGACATCTGTTGAATGCAGAGCTCATTACAGACAGATTGTAATTAAGATATTTTGAAAGACATATTGTGAGGATTATGAACGAAATGATTCGGATGGAAAGATAACGTAGCAAATGACATGCGGGAAAAAGGGTTAAGAGAACAGGATCCGCAAGATGGAAGAAGATGGAGGAGGCTTACACGGAACAGCGACCCCATATAGAGATGGGTAACGGCTGACGACAAAGAAGAAGATGAACGAAATGATGTATTACGTTCTGTTTCCCTGAGGAAAGTAGCCTGCCAGCCAACTGAGAGGATTAGTATTTCGGTAAAAGATATTACTGGAACATACTAATAATCTAGCTCACACGTGATTCATTCGATATGGGACGAGAGGACTGCAACTTTTCTTCATAGATGCACAAGCTAGAATAATCAACGGTAGAGAAATAAAAAAAAGTCAGTTATTCGATCTAATCATCGAGTCCTGAAAGTCCTTCATAAATCGTTTGATTGTCTTTTTTCAACTGTTTCCCTAAACCCCGACTGCATTCATAACTTCCTATTAGCAAGGCGATGTCTGTGTCAGTTTGATATTAAAAAATAGGTTTTATTTCAGTGAAACCCTTTTCCTCATTGAGCTAGTTGCTGACTTCATGCTGTTCAACGGTCTTTGTCTGAGAAACTGACTGTGGATAGATATTATATTTCAAAGCTTAATTGTGAAGGGCTTTACTTACTGGCGTTAAAAAATCATTATCCTTGTGATACGGTATGCTAATTCTTAACATCTACTTCTGGTGGGCTGCTGTGCCTAAAAATTTTAGACTTCTAAATGTAGTGAATCCACGACTTATTTATAATGGATCAGGCCAAAAAATTAAGATTTTTTTTTACCATGAGGTTATCGCATTGGTTTCCCTCTCTCCTGGTACTGCTCCTAAAAGAATGGCCAATCATCCCCAAAAGTCATCCATTAGCTCCACTTGACTCCTCTGAGTGAAGCTTGTATTTCTGGATGTCAAATTCCTTCAATGAAATGTGACCATACTACTGTTTTAGTTTACCTAAACACACACACACATTTTGCTCCAGTCTATTGCCAGTTGGCTTTGCCAGTGTATTATCAGTTTTTCTGTCAGAGTCTATTGACACTTACTTTGTTCCATTTTGTATTTCCTCAAATTGTCACGAGTTAATTTCCTGCACTGAAGAAGCATGCTTGACGACTCTTGCGCTGAGCTGATGACATGGACAAGGAATTCACCACTCGTGGAACTTGGGTAATGTCGGCATGAAAGTGGTATAACTGAAAGTCATACCACTACAAGAGAGTAATAAATGTTAGTTGTTGAGGTAGTGAGTGAGGCCACTGAAAACAAAGCAAGACTATGCAGGAAGCACTCAGCTCTACATTTAGACACTGAGACCAGTGAAAAAGAAACTAGTTTATACAATGAATTGATCAAACTGACGTAAATATCCAAACCGATCTAACTAACTTGAATGTGAAATTTTAGTGAAAAACGAGTCACTAGAAATCAGTCGCTGAATAAGTCAAAAGATACCGGGCCCAAGATTAGAACCTCTTAGGAATGATGAGATGTAAACTCCTGATAAGGATTAAATTTTTGCTGTTCCTGTTTCAGAAGTGAAGGGGACCCCTGAAAAGACTATAAAGAAAAGGGAATGCCCATGGAGGTTATTTCAGCAAAAATGTTTTCATGGAAAAGCAATGACACCGTAGCCCCGAAGAAACAAAGTAGTTTGCCGCACACGAATTTGTTAGACTAAAGTTTTATAGTTATGATTTTTAAGATAATGGTTATTCACACGCTTGTAAAAATTTGGCATACATTGGCCCAGAAATATTCCAAAGAACAATATAAAATCGGGTAGTGAAATGAAAATAAAAAAAATATATGTACAGTAAGAAATAGATATGTTTAGTATACCCTAAAACCAAGGTGGTTATGACTTTTAAAACTGGAATTTTTGTTGGATACATATCTAGAAGATGATAAAAGTGTATTGAAAGCGAAGACTATTTTCAAGACTACAACATCTTGCACTTAATGTAGATTGTTTAAATTCCTTTTAAACCTATAACATCATTCTGGGGCTCAAGGAAAAAGATTTCCCCAAAAGAGATTCAATCAAGATTGACTCTTTACTAAGAGGAATTAGTTTTGAAACAACAACAATAAATATTTGGCGCCAGTGGAAGAAAGCCGCCAGTCCTCTGCCCATAAGCATTTTAAAAAAAATGTCGGCAATCTATTATAGACACAAACCCTTCTAAATCAAAAATTAGATCACAAGTTCAAACCGCCCGGTGGCCTCGATGCTAGTCGCCATCTTAAACCGAGATTAAAGCTTACAAGGTCGGTTAAATACCTTGTCCTGGCTGCGGTTCAAATTGTGTTTTCATTCTCTACGGAAAACAAAAATACGTTGTTCCACAAATTTCATTAATAACCAGCCCCGTGTGACATTCTCTTGAGGATTTTTCATTTTCAAGGTCAATCCACTTTGGAGATCAGTAGGCAGAAATATGGAAATTTTGGAATCAGGGTCCAATACTGCTTTATCTTGGATCCCTGTCTTTGAATTATTATTATTATTATTATTATTATTATTATTATTATTATTATTATTATTATTATTATTATTCACAGGATGAACCCTATTCACATGGAACAAGCCTACAGGGGCCATTGACTTGAAAATTAAGCCTCCAAAATTTGGTGTTCATTTAAAAGAAGTAACCTAGCCATGATTAAGGAGCTTGAATTTTAAAAATCCTCAATAGTGACTACAGGGGACTAGGCTAGCTATGCTGGCTTGGCATCCCGTTTATAGTATTACTGTCATTTCTGGAAGCAATACTAGCCGTATGTTTTAAAATGTGTCTCTCAAACACACGCATGCATATACTGCATATATATATATATATATATATATATATATATATATATATATATATATATATATATATATATATATATATATATATATATATATAGGCCTATATGTGTGTGTGTGCTTAAAAAATCACTGTAGATCCACGTGGCTTCAGTATATGAGCGAATACCACTGGAAAATGACCAGCAGAAGTTCTGTCTGTCGTTTTCCTGGGTGTGTGTGTGTGTGTGTGTGTGTGTGTGTGTGTGTTTGTATGTGTATATCCGTGTGTGTCAAAGACAAAAAGCCATTAACCTCTTTTGGAAACTTCCACGGAATAGTCTATTTGCTTATCTGGTAAGGTATGTGGTTACTCACCTAACTCATATATTCTTTGTTTACGCATTGATCATCCTTTTACCAATCATTAATGTAAATCAATAATTAGTATAAATGGATTTGCTTAAACAGTTTTTTTTACTCGACATAACGAACTGAAAGCAGCTCTGCTGAAGGAGATTCTGCAGGTTCCAATTCAAGTCCGGCCTTTTCCCGCAATTTATATTAGCTCTGGCCGTGAGCCCATAAATATTTCAACCACATTATAATCTCTCTCCCAGTTTTGCTTAATGTGAGGTGTAAGTCACTCCAGCTGAAGAAATGTGTTTCATAAGTAAAGAACGTGGGATGAAACAGCCACATACAGTAAATGTACAGCTACGTTTAGACATTAACAATAAGTTACACCGTTCGAGCTGTGGATTACGACAGAAGCATTTCCAGATCGGGTTACAAGTTCGCAAAAGGGATGATGTATGTCGAGCTCAGAATGTCTCGTAGTTCATCCGGCTAACCGTGATTATTTATCCATACTTTTTCTTGGTAGCCAAAATTAATCAATACGTAAATTATTATTGAAAATAAAACAAAAATGTGTTATGTGTTTTTTTTTTTTAAACTAACACTCATCAGGTTGTATTTCACTATTACATTATTTGTTGCTTCTGTGATCAACCAGTTTGTTTGTTTGGGTCTTCACCTACTAAGTTAGAAATCCCCGCCCACTTGTCAGTTACAGAATCCTGTTGTTCCATTCAGAGTAAAAGGCAGATTCGCCATCACCTAACTATTCAGCTTACCAGCCGCAATGTTTTCCTTCATTTTGTATGTAAGGGCTTATCTGACGGAACATTCAAGACCTCATCTTTCACTTGCGGCGATGACCAAATCAATCAGCAAATGAGTCATCCAAGTAATCCATACAGGAAATAAATACTGAGATGACAGAAAAATCACTGGAGAGAGATCTAATCCCCAAACAATTGAGATCCCGTCTTTTCAAAACAGGGAGAGTTAACGGCAATTTATAAAACGGAGACGGGGCAAATCAACGCTTGTATATAAGTGTTTGTATTGAACACGGGAGGTGCCTGTCCGCGGCCGTCAGCCTTATCTTATATTAGGTCAAAACTTTGTAAAGAAAAAGTAAAGTTGGGCTAATTAGTCCCCGTATTGTATGTCACACACCACTTCCACCTATTCGGTATAGGGATGGAGGAGAAAATTATATAAGATAATTTAAACTAGAAACGCTTTAATCGCTTTTTCACTTGTCAGATTTGCTCTAATTAGTCCCCATATTGTATGTCACACACCACTTCCACATATTCGGTATAGTGATGGAGGAGAAAATTATATAAGATAATTTAAACTAGAAACGCTTTAATCGCTTTTCCACTTATCAGAATTCTTCGTTTCCGTGACCTTCCATGGTTTGCAGACACTTTCATGCCTGTAACGCTTTTACCCCAGGTGTGTTTCGGAAATAAGATTTACTGCCCGAGAAACAGAAGGAGAGGAATTGTATTTCCAACCCATTTATTTGTTGCTTTATGTACGTGTTATCATGATAACTTATGTTTTTATAAAAAAAAAAAAATTTATTCAGAGATGTTAAAAAAATTTTCTTCGTGTTTTCTTATCTGTGTTTTCTCAAGGCACACTTTACTTTTCATCAAATTTATACTTATATATCAGTAATCCTGTAGCTGCAATTTGGCATAATACTTGATGTTAACACACACACACACACACACACACACACATATATATATATATATATATATATATATATATATATATATATATATATATATATATATATATATATATATATAAGGTATATATAAAATATATTTATATATATATATATATATATATATATATGTATATGTATATATATATATATATATATATATATATATATACATATATATATATATATATATATATATATATATATATATATATTCTCAACAACACGTTTTTAAAATTTTTTGTAACACTCCAGTAAATGAAATAGAGGTTTTTTGTTGAACTCAAGGACACACTTCCACACCGAAAGCGTAATTACCATATTTGTATGTAAATAAACTTCCCTATGCATATTCATAACGCATTTCTAAATGTACAAGAAAATAAAGCACTCTGATAATTTAAACTATCGTACAAGAACAAGCATGGGCAACCTTTTGGTTAACGAATCTAACTGAACTGGAACTACAAGATATATTCTGTAATATATACGTACATACATACATACACAAATACACACACACACGCTTATATATACATATATATATATATATATATATATATATATATATATATATATATATATATATATATATATATATATATATATATATATATATATATATATATATATATATATATATATATATAGTATATATATACAGGTATATATGGAAATAATGAAGACATGAGCACGTATTTCACAGCAATAACTTTCTGCCTTACACCGGGAACGAACCTCGGTCTCCTGAGCGACAGTCCAAGGAGGTAGCGAAAAGAAGTTCTAAGTACTCCGTATTTGAGGTTTTCGTCAACTGTAAACAAAAACTAATATTTGGGTCAACTCTGTCAAGGAAAACTACTTTTGATTTATATCAGTCGGGAAATTGGTGATTCAGTAATGTGAAAGGAATAAAGTATGTGATTTATTTCGGCTTTACCGGACATGTTTGAATCCGCCTCAAATAAGGAGCACCGAGCCACCTCCCGCTGGAAAAGAACACTCACGGTGTAAGGACACTTGTAGGATGGAATCCCCATCTCAGTGATGTAGGGAAAACGTGATGGCACACGGGAGACATTAATTGCCTTGGGAAAAGTATTGACCATTATTATGCACCATAATCATCATATTGAAGAAACACTAAATTCCATTGGAGGCAACATACAAATTAGAATAAATAATAAAATACGCATATAACACCGATTTTATACATACATATATAATATATATAATTTATGTGTATATATACATAAATTACACACACACACACACACACACACACACACATATATATATATATATATATATATATATATATATATATATATATATATATATATATATATATATATATATATGTATGTATGTATGTATGTATGTATGTATGTATGTATGTATGTATGTATGTATGTATGTATGTATGTATGTATGTATTGACATAGTTGAACCAAATTTTTTTCTTTATTTAAAGTTGAAACCAGCCTATTCGTTTAGAACTACTCTACGCTCGTTGTTAGCTGGGAATGAAAAAACGGTTGAGTTGGCTCCAGGTTTCCAGTTCCAGTTTAGCTACGAACGTCGTTCCGATGAAAATTCTTTTTCACAAGGACCATATCCCATTCCCAGGATAAACAATTTTCCATCATTCTCCTCCATACAAGAGTATCAAATGCCAACGTTCATGATACCAATATTAATTAGTTTAAGCTTCTCAATTCCCGCAGACTCTGTACCAGCATTGTCTTCCTTAATTAAAAGCGTCACGAAAATTGCTTTCAACGCCGAGTGATGGTAACTGATTGGCCCACTGATTCATC